>NW_026652276.1:114239790-114269243 GCF_009828535.3 Hylobates moloch
CCCCAAACGGCCTCCGGTCGGTGGGCTCCTCTGGGCCCAGCTTGGGATTCCCGGTGGCCTCTGCACGCCCAAGTCGTCCTGAAGTCGGCCTCTCCAGGCCCAGCTCCGGCCTCCTGGCGGCCTCCCCAGGAGCAACGCGTCCTCATCGAGGGCCCATCCAGGTCCAGGTCCTGCCTCCTGTCGGCCTCTAGAAGCCCAGCCTCTGCCTCCCGCATGGTGGCCTCTCCAGGCCCGGCTCTTCCTCCTGGCTGCGTCTCCAGGCCCAGCTCCTGCCTCCCAGCAATCAACCTCCTTTGGCTCAGCTCCTGCCCAGCTCCCATCGGCCTTTGTAGGCCTCGAACTTTCTCCAGCGAAGCTCTTCAGGCCTAGCTCCGGCCTCTCGTCGGCCTCTTCCAGTACAAAACTTCCTCGAGTCAGCCTCTCCAGGCCCAGCTTCTATTGCCTCCCAGTGGCCTCTTTCGGCCCAGCCCAGCTCATGCCTCTCAGCGGCCTTCCCGGCCCCCGCTTTTGACTTTTGGCAGCCTCTTCTGGCCCAGAACTTGACCTCCAGTCAGCCTCTGCAGGCCCAGCCTCCTGCCTTCCGAGGGCCTTCACAGGCCCGGCCTCTGCCTCCCAGTGGACTCTCCAAGTCCAGCTAGCCCTCGCGTCACTGCGGCCTCCCCAGTCCAAAGCTCCTGCCTTTCGGCCACTTTGGCAGACCCAGCTCCCGCCTGCCAGTGGCCTCTTTAGGCCCACATCATTCCTCACAATGGCCTTTCTGGGCCCCGTTTTTCCCTTCCGGTAGCCTCTTGGCCTCTAATTTTTTTATCTTTTGTGTATAAATTCCAAAGTATGGAATTTTGGAATATTTCCACCGTTATATAAATATTTTGGTAGTTAATTAATTTATACTGATTTTCTGTACCAAGCCTTAAGTTTTTATTTTATTTTCATTATTATTTGGTGTTAAACTGCTTTAATGACAGTCATGGCAAGTTTTCGGCACAATAAAAAATATCACCCATGATCAACGTGTTCTGTTCTGGGGAAGGGGGCAAAGGGAGGGAGAATCACTTTCTTAAAAAGTACAACTCAAGTTGGGAATGCAGAGGGAATGGGGAGAAAACCCTCCCGTTGCCTGTGTCAAAGTGCAGGAGTCCCCACCCCCATACTCACCTGAGTCCAGCCCCTCTGGTGAAAGAAAGGGTGCATGAACTCCCCCTATTCCACAGGCCCCTCCCTGTGGCCCAAGGCCCTCTTCACACTCCATCTTGTAGCCCCAGCAGGAGCTATTTTCCAAAAAGTGAAAAGCTCTGAAGGTCCCCCACTGCATGGTAGGTACAAGGGCTCTGAGGAGGGAAACTGCCCAGCTTTCCCCCGGCACAGCTGCAGGGGTAGGGGGTATATATAACAGGAGTAGGCCTTGGCCAGGCACGGTGGCTCACGCCGGTAATCCCAGCACTTTTGGAGGCGGGGGCGGGCGGATCACGATGTCAGATCGAAATCAGCCTAGCCAAGATGGTGAAACCCCGTCTCTACTAAAAATACAAAAATTAGCCAGACGTGGTAGCATGCACCTGTAATCCCAGCTACCCGGGAAGCTGAGGCAGGAGAATGGCGTGAACCCAGCAGGAGGAGGTTGCAGTGAGCCAAGATTGCACCACTGCACTCCAGCCTGGGCGACAGAGAAAGACTCCGTCTCAAAAAAAAAAAAAGAGGAGAAGGCCTTATTCTATCCCAAACTGAAAGGATGATATGTCTTTACCCGGGAGAAGATAACCATCCTGCCCTCCATTCCTACCCCCACATACTGTCCATGTTCTCAGGGGGTACTGTGAGTCCTGGGACCTTCTTTGGGGTCCCCCACCTGCCTGTGGTAATTATGGAGGGACCCAGGGGTTGAGGCAGGGCTGGGGTGTCCCCTTCCAGCCAGGCTGTCGAGGCCCCAACTCTGGGGCAGAGGCAGTGGCAGGGCAGCCAGGGTTGCACCAGAGCCTGAGCCTGGTGAGGTGGGGTCAGGCAGGGCTGGGAGTCAGGGCAGGGGCAGCAGCAGTGGACCCACTATTCATACATCTTCTCCAAGCTTTGTGTGCAGAACATCCTGCCCATGCTGCCCCAGCAGCTTCAGTTGGCACCTGCCCCAGTCCAGCCTCTGGGACCCACGCAGCGGCTCCCAGCGGCCCTGCACCCACCACCAGCATCCGTTTCACCTGCAGTTGAAGATCCATGAGGTGCCCAGAAGATCATGCAGTCATCAGTCCCACGGAGCAGCCCACGAGGCTGAGCCTCCTCCCACTGGACCGCCCCCCAGCTGGCACCACTGCTGCCCCTGCCCCAACTCAGCTTCGCGTGACTCTCGGGCAGAGGCAGTGGTGGGGCAGCCAGGGCAGCGTCAGAGTCTGAGCCAGGTGAGGTGGGGTCAGGACCCCCGCAGGGCTGGGAGTCAGGGCAGGGGCAGAACAAACCTTGGAGGGGAAGATGTGTGCATAGTGGGCCTGGAGGGCGGCTGTGGCCTGGGGACAGGAAGAAGCAGTGGGCCTGGAAGAGCTGCATGATCAGGGCTGGCACTGGTCCAGGGCGCATGCAGTGAACAGGACAGCGCCTTCTCGGTCTCTGGTTCCCTGAGCCTGTCCTCGGCTTCTCTACCTGTACAGGCAAAGGGGAAGCTGTCCCCATCGCACATGGCACATTTGGGGGTGTTGGGCTTCGGGCTGCAGCTGGAGCATCTTCTCATCTTGCATTTGGGCGCGATGGGGTCCTCCAGTGCGGGATCCATGTCCATGGGGTTCCCTCTGTCCTGACCCCCAAAACCCAGTCAGTTTCTCCTCTTCAGACTCTGCCCCCCAGGTGGCTCAGCCCAGCTCCTGCCTAGAAAGCCTTAGTGTTGGGAGGGGCCATGATGACTGAGGGGCCTGGTAGCTCCAGGTCACCCACACTTTCAGGTCTCTTGCACCAGAAGGTGGCAGGATCCATTGGGAAGAACCAGGTCGCCTTGGAAGGCGTCCCTGGGCCCCCATCCCCAGGGGGTAGGGGCTGTAGGGGGCCCGCTCTGCTGCCCTGACCAGACTCCTGGGCCTTGAAGGCTCCTGGGCCCAGTAAGAAGGAGGTGGATGCCAAGGTTGAGGAGGAAGCATCCAAGTATGTGGAGGAGGAGGATGGGGTGGGACCATAGACCTTGCCAAAAACTACAGTTGGATCGGGGGACCCTGGGGGCTCAGGATCCAGGAAGGGGTGGCAGAGGGTAAAGGAGGAAGGAATGACAGGTGTAAATACCTTCCCACCAAAGCCCTTGTTGCCTTCTGGGTCCTCCCCAGAGCTGTCCCCACTCAGTTGGTCACCCACTCCTTGAACTTGAGATCAGTGTCAGTGGTGCTAAAGCCATCATCAGCAATGACATCATCACCCCCTCCTCCTCATGGATGACCATGTGCTCATCACTCGCTATGTCCTCACTGGCCATGTGCTGGGAATGAGCAGCTCAAGTGGGCAGCAGCAGGGCTGCCCACTGGTCACCTCCCTCACCAGGGGCTGCAAAGTGGCCTGGAGCTCCATATGAATAGAAGGCTTTGGGCCAGAGTATGATGCAGTGCCAGACACCACCTGTGTCTGTTCCTGTAGTGCCTGACAGTCCATTTCCCTGCTGTCCAGGCTGTGTACCCCACTGTAGGAGAAGGCTTGGGCCAGGCTGAGCCAGGTTCCCTGACTGTGTGCAGCCATTCTGCCCCACAGAAGCTGCTCCTTGGTATCCGAGCTCTGGAGTGTCTGGGCTGCAACTGACAGGAGCTCAGAGGACACCCCAGGGGCAGTGGCAGTGCCCGTCTCTGACATGCAAACCCTTGTGCCCTCCTGCTAGCCCCTGGCTTGTGGGGTTGGCCTCTGAGCTGGACTTCTTTCGGTCCTTGTTGCAAGTGGGCCACCTTCACCTGGAAGGCCATGTAGTGGTACTTCTGCATCTCATTGGGCCCCAGGGTGTACCACTGCTCGCTCAGGATCTGGCTGACGGTCCAGTTATCCTGATTGGGGTGACCCTGGTGCACCCTGCCAAGGCCTGGTGCCACTTGCTGAAGATCATGACCGCCACTCACGGGCCACTGGATGTGGTCCTTGTCCCATTTGTTGGGGCTGCATCCATCCTTCTCAGAAGATGAGTCCTGTTCCTTGCACAGGGCACTGAAGGACTGGGCCTGACGTCATCTGAGTGGCAGAGACAACTGGGTGTCAGGAGACATGATGGAGAGGAAAGCATCATCGTGGTCATTCTCTGTCTCGCTGTCCAGCAGGGGGTCCCCTGAGGGGCCCAGGGCTGCTCCTCTGTGGTGAGAGATGGGCCCTTACCAGGTTCCACCACCCCCAAAGTGTGTGGGGTTCTGGGCCCTGGGCTTTCAGGGCAGGTGGCTTCAGGGGGCCGCCGAGGGTCAGCACTCCCTGTCCCACCTGGTGGACACTCATGAGCAACAGCTGCTGACTTGGCAGGTTCTTTGCTCTGGTTGGAGGCCACTGAGTGACTGGCAGGTTGCTGGGCCTCACGCGGCTGCAGGGAGGGGTCAGGAAGGGGACAGAGTACCAGGAGAACACAGCCACAGAGCAAGGTTCCATGTTCCTCCACATGAACATGCTGACACCACCGGAGGCCTCGCTGGACGCAGGCATCAGGGGCCTGTGGGCCAAGTACCTGGTCTGGGCAGGGGGTTCCTGACAGGGGCTCACAACTCCTCAGCCCCCTCCTCAGCCAAGGCACCTTGGACCCACAGAAGGGGGGATGGGAGGGGAGCAGGAGGCCAGGCCTCAAGTTTTGTTTTTTTGTTTTTGAGATGCAGTTTGGCAGGCTGGAGTGCAGTGGTGCGATCTCAGCTCACTGAAACCTCCACTTCCTGGGTTCCAGCAATTCTCCAGACTCAGCCTCCCAAGTATATGCACCTTTACTGCTGAATATTATACATTTTCTTATGCTTTCATGTGATTAATTAGCATTCTTTTGTTTTCTTTTTGAGACAGAGTGTTGCTCTGTCGCCCAGGCTGGAGGGCAGTGGTGTAATCTTGGCTCACTGCAACCTCCATCTCATGGTTTAATTGATTCTCCTGCCTCAGCCCCCTGAGTAGCTGGGACTACAGGCACCCGCCACCACACCTGGCTAATTTTTTGTATTTTTAGAAGGCGTGGGTTTTCGCCATGTTGGCCTGGCTGGTCTTGACCTCCTGACCTCAGGTGATCCACCCTCCTCGGCCTCCCAAAATGCTGAGATTACAGGCATGAGCCACCGCACCCAGCTGCTTTCTTTCATTTTTACTTGAAAAACTCCGTTAAGCATTTCTTTTAAAGTAGACCTAGTGGTCCTGAATTCCCTCAGCTTTGTTTGTCTAGGGAACATGTTATTTATTCTTTCTTTCTGAAGGATAGCTTTGTCAAATATAGTATTAGTTGCTGGCAGTTTTTTTCTTTCAGCATTTTGAATATATTCTTTAATTCTCTCCTGACCTGCAATGTTTCTTCTGATAAATCTGCTGATAGTTTAATGAAGATTCTCTTGTCGGTGTCATGTCACTTTTCTCTTGCCTCTTCAACATTTTAAAAAATCTTTGACTTTTGACTATTTGATTATATTGTGATTATATATATTTGGTTTTTTTTTTTTTTTTAAATGGAGTCTCGCTGTCGCCCAGGCTGGAGTGCAGTGGCGCAATCTCGGCTCACTGCAGGCTCCACCCCCCGGGGGTTCACGCCATTCTCCTGCCTCAGCCTCCCGCGTAGCTGGGACTACAGGCGCCCGCCACCTCGCCCGGCTAATTTTTTGTATTTTTTTTTAGTAGAGACGGGGTTTCACTGTGTTAGCCAGGATGGTCTCGATCTCCTGACCTCGTGATCCACCCGCCTCGGCCTCCCAAAGTGCTGGGATTACAGGCGTGAGCCACCGCGCCCGGCCTATATATTTGGTTTTAACCTCTTTAGGAATCTTTAAGCTTCATGGACTTGGATGTCTAAATCTTTCCCATGATTTAGGCAGTTTCAGCCACCCTTTCTTTAAATAAACTTCTTTCTCTTTTCTCTACTTTCCTTCTCAAACTCACATGACAGTGGATTGCCTAATCGTGTCTCATTGGCTTTCTTTTCTCTCTCTTTTTTTTCCAGATGGAGTCTTGCTCTGTCGCCCAGACCAGGGTGCAATGGCGTGGTCTTGGCTCACTGCAATCTCCCACTTGGGCTCTGCAGCCCAGCCTGTCTAGTAACCACTGCCTCCTCAAAGTGACACCTGGCAGATTCTTCTTCCCTTTGAGGGAGAATCATCGTTGTTGCTTCATCACTTCTAAGACATTTTGTAGGGCATGGACAAGTTAAACAGAATGTGCTTACCTGCCTTAGGTCTCACTGTCCCACAGGCTCCTGGGAGAATGCCACAGTGGCCATGCATTGGTTGAGCTTCTCTATAGAACCCAGGGGCTTCAGCCCAGAGCACAGCGTCTAGCCCTAAGCCTAGAGCGGGGAGGGAGTCCCGAACTTCTGCATTCACAGACCACCTCCAGAACTGTTATAACCAAAGGCATCCTGTTCTGTTATTTCACTTAAATCAACATGTTATTTTGTTTTCACTCACTCCTGGCTTTCGCCTTGTGCCGAGCCCATGTATCCATGCAGTCATGTTCACAGGCTAGTTATGTTTTCCTTCTTACACATGAAAATAAATGCATAACTGGTAGAAGCTCTTCCGTGTTTCATATAAGCTGTCACACAGGTAAACCCTGGCCTTTGGCAGTACCCCTGGAAAGATGTTTGCTGGGCATCTGCTCACTATGGCAGGGGTGTCCAAAGAGTGCTGGGGCTCAGCTCAGCAGATGGAGGGGCTCGTTTCCTGCCTCATGCCCAACACCAGAGACTGATGCCGGCCAACTCGCAGGTGTGCCTCTTCTGGACAAGGGCCACCACTGACGGGGTTGGCTGCAGGGGCCTCACTAGGGCAGCCAAATGCTTTAAGAATTAACACTCAGGCTGGGCATGCTGGCCAATGCCTGTAATTCCAGCACTTTGGGAGGCCAAGGCGGGCAGATCACCTGAGGTTGGGAGTTCAAGACCAGCCTGACCAACATGGGGAAACCCCTTCTCTACTAAAAATACAAAATTAGCTGAGCATGGTGGCGCATGCCTATAATCCCAGCTACTCAGAAGGCTGGGGCAGGAGATTTACTTGAACCCAGGAGGCGGAGGTTGCAGTGAGCCTAGATCATACCATTAGACTCCAGCCTGAGCGACAGAGGGAAACTCCGTCTCGAAAAAAAAGAACACTCAGGCCCGGTGTGGTGGCCAATGCCTGTAATCCTAGCACTTTGGGAGGCTGAGGTTGGCGGATCACTTGAGGCCAGGAGTTTCAGGCCATCCTGGCCAACATGGCGAAACCCCGCCTCTGCTAAAAAATACAAAAATTAGCTGGGCATGGTGGCGCATGCCTCTAGTCCCAGCTACTCGGGAGATTGAGGTAGGAGAATCCCTTGAATCTGGGAGGCAGAGGTTGCAGTGAGCTGAGATCACATCACTGCACTCCAGCCTGGGTGACACAGTGACACCCTGTCTCAAAAAAAAAAAGAACACTCACCCCCAGGGCATGCTCCCTGCACGTAACCAGGCTGCTCTCCCTCTGCAAGCTTGCACACTGACCCCTCGGATCCCTTCATGGGCATAGGCCAAGAGACAGTTTGTGGCCTGAAAGAGCACTGGCTTGGGGACAGGCCACCCAGATCTCAGACCTATCTCTGTACTCAATAGCGTGAACAAGTTAGTAACCCTCAGCCTTGATGTTCTCATCTGAAGCAATTTTTAAAAATTTTTTATTGGTGGGGCATGGTGGCTCACTCCTGTAATCCCAGCACTTTGGGAGGCCAAAGCGGGTGGATCTCCTGAGGTTAGAAATTTGAGACCAGCCTGGCAAACGTGGCGAAACCTTGTCTCTACTAAAAATACAAAATTAGCCAGGTGTGGTGGTGTGCACCTGTGGTCCCAGCTACTCTGGAGGCTGAGGCAGGAGAAATGCTTCAACGTGGGAGGTGGAGGTTGCCAAGATCATGCCATTGCACCCCAGCCTGGGCAACAAGAGCAAAACTTCGTCTCAAAAAAAAAAAAAGGCTATATATATATGTATATATATGGCCTTGTTGTAATTCCTCATGTCCTAGCATGCTTCTGTTTGGGTGTGTTTGGAGGGGTGTTACCTGGATGAAACTCTGGGAGATGCCTCTGCTTTTTGGGCTGCCCATGTATAAATCTTTCCATAAGGGGAGCACTCAATAGTGTTTATTCACCTCCCCCACCCCAACCCTCCCAACCAATTTTCATTCCTCTTTTCTTCCTTTTCTCTGCTCTCACTTGAAGGGTGCCTGCCAAGTGTAGGCACAATCAGAACACCCCGGGCAAAGATGATTTCCCTTTTCTTTGGATAGACTCACTGGCAGAGATAAAATATATTCTCTAGATTCAAAAAGATATTTGTGCACCCGTGTTCATAGCAGCGTTACTCACAATAGCCAAAAGGGGGAAGGAACCAAGTGTCCATCAACAGAAGAACGGATGACAAGACATGGTCTATCCTGACAATGGAAGATTCTTCAGCCTTAAAAAGGATGGCAGGCCGGGCGCAGTGGTTCACATCTGTAATCCCAGCACTTCGGGAAGCTGAGGCAGGCAGATCACTTGAGGTCAGGAGTTCAAGTCCAGCCTTGCCAACATGGTGAAATCCCACCTCTACTAAAAATATAAAAATTAGCCATTAGCCAGGTGTGGTAGTGCACGCCTGTAATCCCAGCTACTCAGGAGGCTGAGGCAGGAGAATCGTTTGAACCTGAGAGGCGGAGGTTGCAGTGAGCCAAGAGCATGCCACTACACTCCAGCGTGGGTGACAGAGCGAGATCTCCATCTAAAAAAAAAAGATGACATTCCGACACATACCACAATGTGAATACACCTTGACAACATTGTGCTAAGTGAAATAGGCAGACACAAAAGGACAGATACTGTATGAGTCCGCTTATATGAGTATCCTAGTCAGATTCATAAAGACAACATAGAACAGAAGTTTCCAGGAACTAGGGGAAAATAGGAATGAGGAGCTTAGTGTTTAATGGGGGCAGAGTTTCAGTTTGGGAAGGAGAATAGTATTCTGGAGCCTGGGCTCACACGTGTAACCCCAGCACTTTGGGAAGCCGAGGCAGGCAAATCGCTTGGGCCCAGGAATTCAAGACCAGTCTGGGCAACATGGAGAAACCCTGTCTCTACAAAAAAATTATCCACGCGTGGTGACATGCGCCTGTAGTTCCAGCTACTCAAGGGGTTAAGGTAAGAGGATCACCTGAGCCTGGGAGGTCAAAGTCGCCGTCCAGCCTGGGTGACAGAGTGAGACCCTATCTAAAAATAAAATAAAAGCTGGCCAGAGTTTCAGACCAGCCTGGCCAACATGATGAAACCTTGTCTCCACTAAAAGTACGAAAATTAGCCAGGTGGGGTGGCGGGCACCTGTGGTCCCAGCTACTTGGGAGGCTGAGGTGGGAGAATCACTTGAACCCTGGAGGCAGAGGTTACCGTAAGCCAAGATCGCACCACTGCACTCCAGCCGGGGTGACAGAGTAAGACTCTGTTATTAAAAAAAAAAAAGAGTTCTGGAGATGTATGGTAGTGATGGTTGCCCAACACCATGAAACTGTAATGTTAGAAATGGTTGTGATGGAGAATTTTATATGTATTTTAGCACAATTAAAATATACATATATGATCATGTATTTATGCATCTAAACCAGATGCTGAGAGACAGGAAGAGGAGCTGGTGAAGGCATGCAGTGCCTGAGGGGGACAGTCCCCTGCCCAGAGTCCTGGGAAGGCTGGCCACTGCTCTCTGCAGACGGAGCTGGTTGTCCTGGCTGCCCTGGACTCCATTAAAGGCAGGTGCGCACACAGCCACTAGAGGGCAGCATGGGCCGGCGAACGGGGAGCCTGGGCATGAATGATTTCAGAGCTCACCCCGGTCCTCAACTTCTCCAAATGTAAGAGGGGAAGGGTCATTCCGGCCCCACCCACCACGCATGGTTGCAGTGAGGCTGAGAGGAGAGAACAGATCGCAAAACTAGAAAGAGTCCAGCCAGGGCCGGGCGCGGTGGCTCACGCCTGTAATCCCAGCACTTCGGGAGGCCTAGGCAGGTGGATCACCTGAGGTCAGGAGTTTGAGACTAGCCTGACCAATATGGTGAGACTCTCGTCTCTACTAAAAACACAAAAATTAGCCAGGTATGTTGGCATGCACCTGTAGTCCCAGCTACTCAGGAGGCTGACACAGGAGAATCGCTTGAACCCGGGAGACAGAGGTTGCAGTGTGCCAAGATCATGCCACTTCACTCCAGCCTGGGGGACAGAGCTAGACTTCATCTCAGAGAAAGACTCTGTCAAAAAAAAAAAGAAAGAAAGAAAGAAAGAAAGAAAGTGGCCAGCCTGGGCAACATAGAGAAACTCCGTCTCTACTAAAAACAGAAAAATTAGCCGGGTGTGGTGAGCACCTGTGGTCCCAGCTACTTGAGAAACTGAGGTGGAAGGATCACGTGAGCCTGGGATGCAGAGGTTGCAGTGAGCTGAGATCGCGCCACGCCACTGCACTCCAGCCTGGGCCACAGAGCAAGACCCTGTCTCCAAAACAAAACAAAAAAACTAGAAAGTGAGTGATATGGATGTGGAATTGCTGCAGCTGTCCTGAAGACATGCCCTTTTGGAGGGAGACCTATGTCAGGAGACTGAATTCATCGGCTGAAACCCCCACTGCTAGGAGAGGCCCACCTAGAAGTCCCCATGCTGCTACCCTGCAATTCCATACTTGGGCACAGTAAGCACAGAATCAGAGATGGGACAAAGGACAGCATGGCGCAGTGGGGAGCCCTGAGCCTTTCTGATGGTTACCCTGTCCCCAGGGACCCCTTTCCTGAGGGCATACCCAGGTGTGAACTTCACCCAGCACAGGCCAGCCCCTCCAGGGCAACCCAAGCCCCTCCCTACCCTGCTAGAGAGACAAATGGTGGAAATGGGGAATTGAATGGAGAGCCAAGGGGACCGGGATGGGGAGAGGGGAGGAGGCTGGGCTGATAAGTAAGAATTGCAGGGACTAAAGACATTTTCCAAGAAATGTTCTCCTCACTTTAATGTAGTTTAGGTAACAAAATAATCTATGAAGTAGCAATATTGACATCCTCAAAGAGGAGGAAGCTGCACATCAGAGAGCTGGTATAACTGCACAAGGCTGCACAGCAGAGACAGGATCAAAGCAGGTCCAGTGAAAACTCTATAAGCCTCCACTACAGACCCACTTCAGAAATCCACATTCTAGAATGTTCCAGAACAGCTCGTGTAACACAGATGCCAAAGTACAACTGAAAAATAAACTTAAATGTCTTGAGCTCTGCCTTTTTTTTTTGAAACAGGATCTCACTCTGTTGCCTAGGCTTGAGTACAGTGATGCAAACACGGCTCACTGCAGCTTTGATAATCTTTTGGGCTCAAGCAGCCTTCCTACCTCAGCCTCCCAAATAGCTGGGACTCCAAGCATGCACCACCACACCTGGCTAATTTTTAAAATTTTCTGTAAAGATGGGGTTTTGCCATGTTGCTCAGGCTGGTCTGGAACTCTTGGCTTCAAGCAATTTTCCTGCCTCGACTTCCCAAAGTGCTGGGATTACAGGAGTGAGTCACTGTGCCCAGCTAAGACCTGCATCATTTTTTTTTTTTTTAGAAATGAAGTCTATGTTGCTCAGGCTGGTCTTGAACTCCTGAGCTCAAGTGATCCTCCTGCTTTGGCCTCCCAAAGTGCTAGGATTACATGCATGAGCTATCGCGCCAAGCCAAGACCTGCATCTTAAGAGGGGGAGTTTAGACTACAGGCCTCTTGTTTGCAAGTGAGATATAATTTTCCCAATCCATCCAGAAAGGTCCTTGTATCCTATATGACTCATACTAATTCTCAGAGAGTGATCATCACATTAGAGACTCTGGAGTGTACCCCGCTCATAACCTTCCTTCTGCAGAAAAAAATGTGATTCAGCAGAAAATAATGCACTATCTACACACAGCACACCCTTCCTGGTTATCAGATTCTAGCCTTTTGTTGTCTTTGAGCTACTTTACAGCTCTGTAAATTGTAGGCAAATGATATATTGCCCTGTCTAGTAGAGGTTCTCCCTCGCTCTCTTGTTGAAAAACCAGTTTCCATTTGCACATTCATTTCACTATTCCTGACCTGTGAATGTGACTGTTCTTAGCTGCCCTTTTGGGCTGGTTATAACATCACCTGGCCTCCTTATGAGTTAAATAAAATGGTTTTTTTTTTTTTTTTTTTTTTTTGAGACGGAGTCTCGCTCTGTCGCCCAGGCTGGAGTGCAGTGGCGCGATCTCGGCTCACTGCAAGCTCCGCCTCCCGGGTTCACGCCATTCTCCTGCCTCAGCCTCTCCGAGTAGCTGGGACTACAGGCGCCCGCCACCGCGCCCGGCTAATTTTTTTTGTATTTTTAGTAAAGACGGGGTTTCACCGTGGTCTCGATCTCCTGACCTCGTGATCCGCCCGCCTCCGCCTCCCAAAGTGCTGGGATTACAAGCGTGAGCCACCGCGCCTGGCAATAAAATGGTTAATACCTATTCATTTTCTATCTATGTGAGAGTCATAATTTCACCTTTTCTTGAAAATGATCTTGCAACACTTCCTTCATCAGGTGTTTATGACAGCTCCTTTAGGCCAGAAGAGGTGGTGGGGTCCCTTGCAGGGCATCCCATGAAGTGGAGTTAAGAGCAGCCGGCAGGTAGCCTCTGTTCCCCAGGGCAGTCTCTGAATGGGAAGGGAGGCAAGGGGAGGAGGAAGAGAAGAGGGACGGGTTCTTCCCAGTGGATGGGACAAGGTCTTAGCAAGAGCTAGATTCTTAGGCTGGGTGAAGTGGCTCATGTCTATAATCCCAGCACTTTGGGAGACAAAGCAGGGGCATCACTTGAGCCCAGGAGTTCTATTTCAGCCCGGGCAACAGAGCAAGACCGCATCTCTACAAACAACAACAACAACAACAACAACAAAAAAAACAGCCCGGCGCAGTGGCTCACGTCTGTGATCCCAGCACTTTGGGATGCTGAGGCAGGTGGATCATCTGAGGTCAGGAGTTCAAGACTAGCCTGGCCAATGTGGTGAAACCCTGTCTCTACCAAAAGTACAAAAATTAGCCAGGCATGGTGGTGGACGCTTGTAATCCCAACTACTCAGGAGCCTGAGGCAGGAGAATCACTTGAACCTGGGAGGCAGAGGTTGCAGTGAGCCAAGATTGCGCCATTGCACTCCAGCCTGGGCAAAAAGAGCAAAAACTCCATCTCAAAAAAAAAAAAAAAGAAACAAACAAAAACTGGATTATCTCTCTGATTAAGCTCCTAGCCAGCCATTTGACCTTGAGTTTTAACAAGGTCTTTAAGTTTTAAAGGTAAGGAAGGGTGTCAACCTCTTTAAGTTTTGAGGGTAAGGAAGGGTGTCAAAACTAACATTTATTTCCTGAGCTCTTGTTTGTCTTGTCTGGGGTGAGGCTGGAGAGGTGGGATGATTGACTACACTGGACAAGAAGCTAGGTTTCAGCAGTTAGGCAGTCTGCCTGGGATCAAGGCTCCTGATGGCGATACTGACAGTAATAACAACAGCAGCAGCTACCATTTCTTTGGCACGCATATACCCATATGTATTATCTCATTTAGTCCCCACCACTGCCTGGAAGGAAGGATTAATCTATGATCCCATCATTCAGACAGGAAGACAAAGGCTCAAGGTCACACCACATAGATTCTGGTTCTAAATTTAGCCAAGTAATAAACCCTTTATTCCACTGCCTTTGCCTCCTAGATGTGACAGGGCAATCCTTTGGCCATTGAATCACTTTTTTCCTCACCTGTAAAAGAGAGAGAATTATTACTTTGATCATCAAGGAATGCAATGGCAGATGACCAAATGCCATGTGGTTTCTTGAGCTGGATTCTGGAAAGGAAGAAGGGACATTAGTGGAAAAGCTGGTGAAATCCCAATAAAGTCTGGAGTTTGGTGAATCATGTTGTACCAATGTCAGTTTCCTAGTTTTGACAAATGTGCCATAGTTGCGTGAGATGTTAATGGAAGGCAAAGTGATGAAGCGTGTAAGAAAACTTTCTGTATGATCTTTGCAATGTTTCAGTAAATCTTTTCTTTTTTTTTTTTTTTTGAGATGGAGTCTTGCTCTATCCCCCAGGCTGGAGTGCAGTGGCATGATCTCTGCTCACTGCAACCTCCGCCTCCTGGGTTCAAGCGATTCTCCTGCCTCAGCCTCCCGAGCAGCTGGAACTACAGATGTGCACCACCACACCAGGCTAATTTTTGTATTTTTAGTAGAGACGGGGTTTCACCATGTTGGCCAGGCTGGTCTCGAACTCCTGACCTCATGAACCACCCACCTTGGCGTCCCAAAGTGCTGGGATTACAGGTATGAGCCACTGTACCCAACGCTGTTTGATTTTTTTACAATAAGCCTATGATACTTTTATAATATGAATGAATATATGTTTTTAAAATTCATTTTTCTAAAAAGGTAGGCTGAATCCATAAAAGAAAAAAAAAATGGACCAAAACTTAGAGAAAAGATAAGTACTGGCTGGGACTCAGGACTGTGGCCAGCCCTGGGCTGATGTGTAGTTTGAGCAAACCACTGCCCTTCCCAGAGACTCGCCTGTGAAATGGGGGTGGGCAGAAGTGGGCAGGGCAGCAACTAAGGATTGAGCTGAACTGATGACATCTCAAGCTCTTCCCAGCCTTAACAGCTCAAGATTTTGAGGCAATCTGGATTCCCACACCTGGTTAGAGAAGCAGATTAAGGAAACGATCTGGAGTTTGGAGTTCTCTCCCTAAGAGGATAAACACCACAATATTGATAGTCTGGGCAACAAGGCCAAATTCAACCCAGAAGAATGTTTTAGATCACACCATCTCTCATCAATCCCTCATTGAACTGGAGGTATTTAACTCTTTCTCTGCCATTTTTTATCTTCCATTCTAAATCAGTCCTTCTCAAACTAAAATGTGCATACAAATCACCTGTGAATCTTGTTAATATGAAAATGCTCAATCAACAGGTCTGAAGTGGGACCTGAAATTCTGCAATTCAAACAAGCTCCCAGGAGATGTCAGTGCTGCTGGTCCCCAGACCACTATTTAAATATCAAGTCTCAGCTGGGCACAGTGGCTCATGCCTGTAATCCCAACATTTTGGGTGACCAAGGCGGGAGGATTATTTGAGCCCAGGAGTTCCAGACCAGCCTGGGGAACATTAGTGAGACTCTGTCTCTACAAAAAATACAAAAATTAGCCAGGTTCGGTGGCATGTACCTGTAGTCTCAGCTACTCAGAAGGTGGGAAGATCTTCTGAGCCTAAGAGTTCGAGGCTGCAGTGAGCTGTGATCGCATCACTGCACTCCAGTCTGAGCTACAGAGTAAGACCCCATCTCAAAAGAAAAAAAAAGTGACAAAGCAGCACCCCTTTGTCACAGAGAAAACCTGGAAACTCCATTGTACTTCACGGAATTACTAAAAAATGACACCAGACCATACAGGCTGTCTTCCCATTAACTGTTTTTTTGTTTGTTTTTGTGATGAAGTCTCGTTCTGTCGCCCAGGCTAGAGTGCAGTGGCTCAATCTCAGCTCACTGCAACCTCACCGCCTCCCTGGTTCAAGCGATTCTCCTGCCTCAGCCTCCCAAGTAGCTGGGATTACAGGCACATGCCACCACACCTAATTTTTGTACTTTTAGTTGAGACGGGGTTTCACTATGTTGGCCAGGCTGGCCTTGAACTCCTGACCTCAGGTGATCTGCCTGCCTTGGCCTCCCAAAGTGCTGGGATTATAGGTGTGAACCACCGCACCTGGGCCCTATTGACCTGTGACCTGTCATTTCTGTCTTGCCTTTCATTACTACTTGCTTGTTGTCTACTGTCTGTCCCCTCCACTGCAACGAAAATCTTTTGAAGGCAAGGACATTGCTGGGTCCCTAGCTTCTGAGTACATATTTTTTTTAACTTTTTTTTTTTTTTAAGAGACGAAGTCTCACTCTGTCGCCCAAGTTGGAGTGCAGTGGCGCGATCTCGGCTCACTGCAAGCTCTACCTCCTGGGTTCACACCATTCTCCTGCCTCAGCCTCTGGGACTACAGGCACGCCCGCCACCATGCCCAGCTAGTTTTTGTATTTTTTAGTAGAGACAGGGTTTCACCATATTAGCCAGGATGGTCTTGATCTCCTGACCTCGTGATCCATCCGCCTCAGCCTCCTAAATTGCTGGGATTACAGGCATGAGCCACTGTGCCTGGCCACTTCTGAGTAAACATTTAAGGGCTAACTAAACATTTGTTGGATGAATGAACCTCAAAATTTTGAGGTAGTAAGTAAAAAAGCAAGTGACAGAAGGGTATGCAGTTTTGTTTGTTTGTTTGTTTGTTTGTTTGAGACAGAGTCTTGCTCTGTCACCCAGGCTGGAGTACAGTTGTGTGATCTTGGCTCACTGCAACCTCCACCTCCTGGGTTCAAGTGATTCTCCTGCCTCAGCCTCCCAAGTAGCCAGGATTACAGTCGTGAGCCACCACACCTGGCTAACTAGTATATTTTTAGTAAAGATGGAGTTTTGCCATGTTGGCCAGGCTGGTCTCGAACTCCCGAACTCAAATGATCTGCCCATCTTGACCACCCAAATTGCTGGGATTACAGGCATGAGCCACTGCGCCCAGCCCCATTTTTGTTTTAAAAAGAGTTTGAGGTCGGATGCGGTGGCTCACACCTCTAGTTCTTTCAGAGAACTACTTGAGGCCAGGTGTTCCAGACCAGCCTGAGTGGGGAACATAGTGAGGCCCTGACTGAAAAAGTTATTTTTTTAATTAGAGGAAAAAGGGTCAGGTGCAGTGGCAGCAACTGCCATTTTTTTCCTATGTACATGTATCTGTTTTGTTATGCACAGTGCCTGGTCATAATAGATCTATATCTGTATCTATATTTTTTGAGACGGAGTCTTGCTCTGTCACCCAGGCTGGAGTGCAGTGGCGTGATCTCAGTTCACTGCAACCTCCACCACCTGGGTTCAAGCAGTTCTCCTGCCTCAGCCCCACAAGCAGCTGGGACCACAGGCACGTGTCACCATGCCCAGCTAATTTTTTGTATTTTAAGTAGAGACGGGGTTTCACCATGCTGGCCAGGCTGGTCTCAAACTCCTGACCTTGTGATCCACCCCTCTCACCTTCCCAAAGTGTTGGGATTAGAGGCGTGAGCCACCGCGCCCAGCCATAATATATTTTTTAAAGAATAATGCCAGTGTGGTGGCGGCTCACACCTGTAATCCTAGCACTTTGGGAGGCCAACATGGGTGGATTGCTTGAGATCAGGAGTTTAAGATCAGCCTGGGCAACATCGTGAAACCCTGTCTCTACAAAAAATACAAAAAGTTAGCTGGGGCCAGGCTGGGTGGCTCACACCTTTAATCCCAGTGCTTTGGGAGGCTGAGGTGGGCAGATCATCTGAGGTGGGGAATTCAAGACCAGCCTGGCTAACATGGTGAAACCCTGTCTGTACTAAAAATATAAAATTAGCTGGGAGTGTTGGTGCGCTGGGTAATCCCAGCTACTTGGAAGGCTGAGACAGGAGAATCCCACGAAGGGTTACGACCTACATTAAATAATAATAAAAAAGAAAGAGAAACTAAATTCCTTCTGTTTCCACATCCAAAACCAAGGTCATTGTGAATAGGATTCTTGCTAACTTTTAAGGACATTACTCTCAAGAGTTTCTCACCAAGATTTCTGTAACTTGCTTCCTAAATGCTCACACAGTCTCACATTTCACTCCCTCTCCCCAACCCCACAAAACCACTAGCAAATGCGTTATCCATTTACAGTGAAATGATTTTACCTAGAAGTAAATAGACTTGTTTCATTCCCCTAATTAAAATCCTTCAATGGCTCCTCTCGCTGCTATGGGAATACATATAATTAAAGCCCCTCTGTATGACTAATAAGGCCCTTCAGCTCTGATCTCTCTGTAACTTTCCAGACTCACCCATTCGTGGCATCCCCACGTACCCCCTTTCAGCTGTTCTGATTTACACACAGTTCCTGCATGTCCCATATGCTCTGACACCTCTGTGCCATTCAGGATGCTTATCTTTATCTAGAATGTCCTTACCCTCTTCTCCAGTTCACTCTGAATTGTCTGCCAAGACTCAGTTCTAGCTCTATCTTATAATATAAGCATGTCTTGATGCCCTCTCCTAGGGTAAGTTAGGTGCTTTTTTCAGCTCCTTCCGGCAGAGAAATCTTCAAAGCCAACAGAGTTAAAGTATGATTTTTGATAAGGAAAGTTATGAATCTCAGGCCAATAGACAATGAACAAGTGTCAAATATTTTATTTAACTCATTAGTTGATGAGGGAACCAGTAAGATCTAAACACTGGTCCTAGGCTCATTTGAGAAGCTGAATGTATATAGGCAATTTAAGCGATTAATGGGTTAGATACAGAACTGGTTAATGTGTATCTGGTCCATAAGCCTTTGGGTTTTATGTTCTACCAGACAGGAGTTATTTGCATTCTATTGAATAAAAATTTTCATGGTAACCTTTGCTGCTACAGAGTTGTAAAACAGAAAATCAACAGAAGGTCACATGCACCGCTGTTCTGAAAAACACCATGTAATTTGAGGCCTTTTTTCAATTGTTGGATAATTTTTCTGACAAAAGACAGAGCTTTCGGTGGGAGTGGAAGTTCACATTTAACATGCAGAGGACTACCAAGGTTTTACCAAGCAAGTCTTATTTTGGCATAAAAATATGACATGCCGGCCGGGCACGGTGGCTCACGCTTGTAATCCCAGCACTTTGGGAGGCCGAGGCGGGCGGATCACGAGGTCAGGACCCGTCTCTACTAAAAATACAAAAAAAAAAATTAGCCGGGCGTGGTGGCGGGCGCCTGTAGTCCCAGCTACTCGGAGAGGCTGAGGCAGGAGAATGGCGTGAACCCGGGAGGCGGAGCTTGCAGTGAGCCGAGATCGCGCCACTGCACTCCAGCCTGGGCGACAGAGCGAGAAAAAAAAAAATATGACATGCCGGTAGAAAAACGGATTAAACATATGAACTGATAAATCAGAATAAATAAAAATGACAAACATACTGAAACTGTTCACTCTCACAAGGACTTTAAGAAATCCTAGTGAAAACAGTAAACAATCTCCCCTTACAAGTTAATAAAAACAGGCTTAGATGATGCTATCCGCTATTCGCAAGACTTGGAGGGAAAGAAACACTTCCATAATTAGCATATGGGAATATAAACTGAGAGCAGCTTCCTGGACCTGCAGCTCATATGCCAGTCCTTCGTGCTCTTGTCTATTGTGTTTTACTGCACAAGAGTAGAAAAATGTCAGAGATAGAACCCAAAGAGCCTCCATCTGCCCTAGAACCTGCAACTTATGCTAGGACCACCATTGTATTACTCCCAAGTCTGGTAAGGCAGAGAGGTCCCCAAAGCATTCATATTCTGCTTCTAACTTTAAAAAATCATCCAGTCATACCCTCCGGGGGAGCCACTGTTGAAAAAGACACAAAATGAGAAGGTTTACCATGTCTTGAAATCAGGAGGCTAGTGCTGTTGCCTTGGTGCCCTTCATTGTTTATTTTGTGACCTTTTGCCTTATTGTAGCCTCCTCCCCAATTCCATCTCCCTTCTCTCCTCATCCTGCTACGCACACACACACACACACACACGCACACACACACACACACACAGATCCGGTAAACTCATTCACATAATGCTTCCTCATTTGTGTTACTGCTTAGGGTGTTTCCATTTCAAAGGAAAATTTCTGTTTATCCCATATCTGGGCAATATATAACCAAAATCTCTGTTGAAAGAATTCAAACCTTCTTTGGATAGGGAAGGAAAAACAAAGAAAAAGACTGACACAGTAAGTAAATGCTTTGGAGACCAAGCACCTAAGTGATGTACTTTCAAAAATACAAGGTACGGTTAAGAAATGCAAAGTTGTGGCCGGGAACGGTGTCTTACGCCTGTAATCCCAGCACTTTGGGAGGCCGAGGCAGGCAGATTACGAGGTCAGGAGATCGAGACCATCCTGGCTAACACAGTGAAACCCCATCTCTACTAAAAATACAAAAAATTAGCCGGGTGTGGTGGCAGGTGCCTGTAGTCCCGGCTACTCGGGAGGCTGAGGCAGGAAAATCGCTTGAACCCAGGAGGCAGAGGTTGCAGTGAGCCCAGATCAGGCCACTGCACTCCAGCTGGGCAACAGAGTGAAACTCTGTCTCAAAACAAAACAAAACAAAACAAAAAAGAAAAGAAAGAAATGCAAAGTTGTATTCTTGTCTTTGGGAGGCTTTGCTCATGAGTCCTAACGGATAATAATGTTTTCCTGACCAAACTGTGAAAAAAGTTGTCTCAGGAAAACACCATCCTTTAAGCATAGACTTGAAGAGGAATTTATCGTTTTCCCATTATCACACTGAGTACTGAGGATACCGAGTTTAGTCCTTTGAACTTAGAATTCTGAGAAATTTAGGAGTATCAGAAGTGAACTAAAAATAATTTTAAAAACATTAAAAGCTAACATTTGTGAAGTGCTTACTACATTCTGGATATTCTCAGTAATTTTACATACATTATTAACTCATTCCCAGCTTGGACTAAAGAGCAACAACACTATTGAGCATATATTATGACTATCTTCATTTTACAGAAGAGGAAACTAAAACACAGAAACCTTGTTCAAGGTCACACAGCTAGTGAATGTCAACCCAGTCTATCATTAGGAAGAGAAATCTATGTCCAGTTTACACACACACACACACAAATATATATATATATATATGATTATAGTTGAACTACCAGCGCAGACATTCTGGAATTTGCTTTGGGATCTAAACTCAAGAGGTCTCCTGGATTCAGCAGCATACATAGAAGGCACTGGGTCAAGGACTGGAAAAACAGTGATGTAACAGAAGTCCCTGGACCCACACATTATCACTGTCACTGACAAGAACATGCCACTTCTTTCAAAGCCCCACTGCCTTCCACCATACATGATGTCTTAGGCAACACATGGGCCAGATAACACAGCACAGCTCCGCAGAGCAGAGATGAGCTTTGAGGCTGGAAAGGGCTGGTGCGATAAGAAATTGCAAGAAAAGGAGCTGAGGTGATAAGTCTTGTCCAACAGGTGGAGCGAGGTGTTGCAGTCTGCGTGGTGCAAGGAAATCTACAGAGAATTGCCGAGACTAGCTCGGTTGGGGAGACCCTAATCCAGCGGCGCTAGAGGAATTAAAGACACACACACAGAAATATAGAGGTGTGAAGTGGGAAATCAGGGGTCTCACAGTCTTCAGAGCCGAGAGCCCCGAACAGAGATTTACCCACATATTCATTAACAGCAAACCAGTCATTAACATTGCTTCTATAGATATTAAATTAACTAAAAGTATCTCTTATGGGAAAGAAAGGGATGGGCCGAATTAAAGGAATAGGTTGGGCTAGTTAACTGCAGCAGGAGAATGTCCTTAAGGCACAGATCACTCATGCTATTGTTTGTGGCTTAAGAATGCCTTTAAGCGGTTTTCCGCCCTGGGAGGGCCAGGTTTTCTTTGCCCTCATTCCGGTAATAACCTTCCAGTGTGGGTCTTAGGGCAATTATGAACATGTTACAGTGCTGCAGAGGTTTTGTTTATGGCCAGTTCTGGGGGCAGTTTATGGCCAGACTTTGGGGGACCTGCTCCCAACAGAGAATAATGCTACACCAATAGTGACAGAGACCCATAATTCAGGCAGAAGTATTTCTATTTCACTTTGTCTTCTTCTCAAATGGCTGCTGCAAATATATTGTCATAGCTATGTTTACTTTTGTCTTCTTGCCAACAGCTGCAGCTCTGGGGTGAGTATTTCTAGCTGGAATGGCAGTGCCTGGCAAACTCTTTGCAAGTGCATGACTGGCATCACTTCTAAATTGCCTCTGCACCTCCAGAGCTCTGGGCATAGCTGAAGAGTACAAACATCAATAGTCTTGTCCCCAGGCTCTCCAGAGGCAGCGTCTGAAAAGTGTGATCTGGTAGTCCACAAGCTTCCCATGAGCATCCCTGAAGACTCCCCAGTAGTAAACCATGACCTGCTGACAAGTTGGATGACTGCCAGACTGTCTGGGAGTGGGGAGAAACAAATACTGTTTAATCTTTCAGAATGCAAAGGGGGAAGTCTGATTCACAGGTAGATAGGGGACTGGTTATGGCGGTCAATGCTTTCTGGCATTCTGTAATTGTAAATGGATCTGTTTCTAGAAATAGGAATCATATTAAGCAACACACACACACACCCCTCATGTGGACTAAGCAACACACACACACACACACACACACCCCGCATGTGGACTAAGCAACACACACACACACACACACAACCATGGAAGAACAATTTGTAGAAGGAAAGCATTGAACTTTGGTTCTCAGGAAGGAAGGAAGGGACGAAGAGGGGAAGGGAGGAAGGGAGGAAGGGAAGGGAGGGAAGGGAGGGTAGGGGACAGAGAGAGGTAGTGGGGTTGTGGGGTAGGGAGGGAGAGAAGGAGGGAGGGGAGACGAAGGAAAAAAAGAAAGAAAAGAAGATCTTTTCCGCCGGGCACGGTGGCTCAGGCCTGTAATCCCAGCTCTTTGGGAGGCCCAGAGGGGTGGATCACGAGGTCAGGAAATCAAGACCATCCTGGCTAACACGGTGAAACCCCATCTCTACTAAAAATACAAAAAATTAGCCGGGCTTGGCGGCATGCGCCTGTAGTCCCAGCTGCTGGGGAGGCTGAGGGAGGAGAATGACGTGAACCTGGGGCAGAGCTTGCAGTGAGCTGAGATTGTGCCACTGCCCTCCAGCCTGGGCTACAGAGCGAGACTCCGTCAGGAAGAAGGAAAGGAAAGGAAAAGAAAAAGGAAAAAGGAAAAAGGAAAGGAAAGGAGGAAAGGAAGAAAGAAAGAAGGAAAGAAAGGAAGAAAATCTTTTTAAGAGAAGCTTGCTGTAATTTTTCAAGAAAACAGCTAGCTTCGCCTGTGAACGTTTTAATTCTTAAGTTTTGTCAATGAAGGGAAAAGCAAAGCAAAAGGAAGAGATAGAGAGATGGGGTGATTTCACAATTGTGTTTTCATTCCAACCAGATTAAAAGAGAATATTACTGGCCAGGCACGGTGGCTCACACCTGTAATCCCAGCACTTTGGGAGGCCGAGGCGGGTGGATCACGAGGTGAGGAGATCGAGACCATCCTGGCTAACACGGTGAAACCCCGTCTCTACTAAAAAAAAAAAAAAAAAAAATACAAAAATTAGCCAGGAGTGGTGGCGGGAGTCTGTAGTACCAGCTAGACCGGAGGCTGAGGCAGGAGAATGGCGTGAACCCGGGAGGCAGAGCTTGCAGTGAGCCGAGATCGCGCCACTGCACTCCAGCCTGGGCAACAGGGCGAGACTCTGTCTCAAAAAAAAAAAAAAAAAAAAGAAGTATTACTTTCAGCATCTAAAAAAATCCAAGTTTAATTCCTACAATGACATTGTTCTGTTTGCCTTATCCACCAAACACTAATGAAGTGACAGGTAATTAGGAAACCAGAAAGGGACTCTTGTTGAACAGAAAAAAGAAATCTTGATCTGGATACTGGAGTGGGCCAAAAAAAAAAATTTGAGATTCTTTATAAATCATCAAAAAGAAAAGAGAGCATTATCTACCCTGAATGGCTCAAACATTTATTTGAATCATATTTTTTTCTCTCCAGATACACTCCAAGGTATCTATCTATCTATCTATCTATCTATCATCTATCATCTATCTATCTATCTATTTATTTATTGAGACAGGGTCTTGCTCTGTTGCCCAGGCTGGAGTGCAGTGGTGTGACTGCAGCCTCAAACTCATGGGCTCAAGGGATCCTTCCACCTCAGCCTCCCAAGTAGCTAGGACTACAGGTGTATGCCACCACACCTTACTATGCCCCACTAATTTTTTATTTTTTTATTTTTTTGTAGAGACAAGGTCTCACTGTGTTGCCCAGGCTGATCTCAACTTCTGAGCTCAAGTGATCCTCCCACCTCAGGCTCCCAAAGTGATGGGATTACAGACATGAGCCACGGTGCTCAGCCTATTTTTATTTTTTTAGAGACCATGTCTTGCTGTGTTTCTCAGACTGGAGTGCATGGCTATTTGGAGGCACTGTTGCCTCATCAGTGGCACTGCTGCCTCCAGCTTCTGGGCTCAAGCTATCCTCTCACCTCTGCTTCCCGAGTAGCTGGGACTACAGGTGTGGACATTATGCCTGGCCCATATGCTTTTGGAGATCATGCTGCCTTTTAGAAACATTTTTTTTTTTGAGATAGTGTCTCTGTCACCCAGGCTGGAGGGCAGTGGTGTGATCTTAGCCTCACTACAACCTCTGCCTCCCAGGAGACCTGCTTTGTGGCTACACATGTGCTCATTCTTAGAGTATGCCCAGGTTCTAGAATATTCGTTTCCTTGGGTCCTCTTTTAAATAGCCTGAGTCCTGATGTTCTGAATTTTACGTACAAAGAAAATGTTTCTACATTTTAGAAAATCACACAGGGATGTCCACATTTAGTACTGTAATGTAATGATGCATTTTACAACACAAGTACTATCAGCATGTTTCCAGTTTAGCACCAAAAAGTTGGTATTGACATAATCTCAGGAAAAAAAGAACAATAATGAACTTTAAGTGAAAGATTTATCTTCCTGAAAAATTGATATTTTTCCATGTCTCTTTTTTTTCTTTGTGGCATCTATGGATGAAAACACTTTCTACATCTGGAATCCATCTACAAAATGTTTCTGAAAAGCGTTTTTCTGAAGGCTGCCATCCAATCCTGCTATCTCAATGAAATGTCTCTTCCAGTACAGCCTTTCAGGTCTCACACAAAATGCCCTAGATTATTCTTCAGGGGATATGGATGCTTTTTAATGATTCTCACCAACGTGTAGAATTGTTTGCCACCATAGGCAAGTATCTTCAGAGAAGATATTCCTGAGATAATCCAGTGTTTCATATGGTGAGTATTTATACTTCTATCTATTTATTTTATCTCAAAGCATTTTTGGCTGTGTGTCATTAACGTTTCATAATAATTATACATACATGTATGTAACTTACTAATTTATACATGCAAACATGCATCCACATAGATGTGAATATTTGGTGGTATATACTCAAATTTTTTTGCTAAAGGGACACTCTGTGAAGAACTTTGCTACAACCTTTTTAGTTTTTTAAGATATATGTATTTATACTTACTTGACTTTTTGGAGGATAATTTCTATGGATTATACTTAGGAGCACTACAACCCTTCCATCTTAAAATTGGCTGGGAAATAAAACAAGAGTTCTCCTCAGCAGTTTCAACCTCAGCTGTCTCCCCAACTGGTCAAGCCATAGAACAGAAAAATTAAAACCTGGGTTCTTGCTGTGGTTCCAGCCCAGTAAAGCCATAAACATGTTAAATCACACATTTACCAAAAGGGAATACAAGCAGCAACATTGCCTTAACTATTAATGCTTTAAGGATAACTTTTACATTGCTATGTAAAGAAGCAAAAAATTAATCAAATGTAATTTCTCCAACCCTGGGACAAACTATTGTTACAAATTCAGTGAGAGGGACAATTATAAGAAGAAGCCTGCTTTCTTTGCAGCTCCCAGATTTCCATACATACTCTGCTCTCCACGGTATAGACAGACATTTGACATTTCCAGACCTGCTACATGCAGGACACACAATCCCCCAAAATTGTTCTAGCTCTTGTCTTCCTCTACCTGGCTCATTTCATTTAACCTAATGCTGGAAGTGACCTGACATCCGGAAGTTTGATGACTTAATACTATTCCGTTGTTCATATATCCTTCAGTTTCTGCATTTCTTCATCTGTGAATGGGCAGGTAGGTTGACTGCATACTTTGGTTATTGTCTGTAGTGCTTCATGAAACATAGGAAGGCAGGTATTTCCTTAAGGTATGGGTTTCCTTGGCTTTATGTGCATACCCAGTGTTGAGATGGCTAGATCGAACTGGTAGTTGTATTGTTGTTTCAGAAACCCCTAGCTGTTTCTCCCAGTGTGTATATTAATTTACATTTCCACCAATAGTGCGTAAGTGATCCTCTGTCTGCAGAGGATCCCCTGGCCCCTGCCTTCAAAAAGTTTTATTGCTGTTTCTGGGCATATCTGCTCTCTGGGGAATTTGATAGTATCTGAGTGTGGTTGGGATTACTGATGTGGAGAAACTTTTGTATTACTCGTGAGTTTCAGGTCTTCTTTCAGAAATGTCTATGATGGTCTTTTGGGCATTTTTAGCATGTGTATTGATTTTTATGTTTCTGCCCACTTAGGACCATTAGTTTCTTGTATGTGTTAGATAGCAAGCTTTTCCAGATTCATAATTCTCCATAATTTTCTCCCAGTCAGTGGGATGCCTTCTGTTTGGGTTCACTGTTTTCTCTGCAATGCCGAGGCTGTGAAGTTTTCCTTAGCCTCACATGGTTATGTTTGCATTTGTTAGCAGTGATTTCTGTGTCCCATCGAGGAGAAAAGCAAGGTGGCAAAGCCATTGTGTTGTCTGTGGTTATGTGGCTCCTGTGTCTTCCTTTTCTGTTTGCGGTTTAGGTGCACGGATTCAGGTTTCCCCAAAATAGACATTCACCTTATGCGTTTTCCTTGAAGTGTTTGGGTTTCAGGATTAGACTTAGGTGTTCAGTGGATTTTGTGTTGTTTTTTGTGTCTTGTGCAACGTAAGGGTTTAGTTCAATCCTTTGCATGTGAATACCCAGTTGTCTCAACAGTTGTGATTTCGGTGTGCTTTTGGAGGAAAAAAATCATGTGTTCACTGCATTTAATTTTGGGTTATTTGGTTCCCTTGTTGTGAGCTGTTATTTGTGTTAGGAACTATTCTATATCTTTTGTGTAGAGTCTCATTTAAGCATTACAGTGGTTTCCTGTGAGAAAGCTACTATTTTCATTCCCATTTTGTTGATGAGGAAATTGAGACACAAAAAGGCTAAGCAACAGCTAGGAAGTGACAGAGCTTAAAGTAGGATTCCAGCCCAAGCTGAATGTAATCCAAGGGCTATGCTCTATCCATTCAAATAGGCTGCTCTTTCATTAATACAGTGAGTAACGAGAGGTAATAAACAGTGTGCTTTCTTCAAAGGAAAATTAAATGTTTGTTTTGAAGACAGAGTAATAGCAGGCTATTCAGTGTTTGCAATTACATGAATCATTGATATGGCTGTAGATAGCGCACTACAATTTCCTAAAAATTCTTCTCACTCTCATAGGACTGCTCTACATTTGGCCTGTGTCATGGGAATTCAGAAGTAGTAAAACTCCTGCTGGACAGAAAATGTCAATTTCGTGCCTTTGACAGCAAAAACAGGACAGATCTGATAAAGGTATACAGTAGCCAACTATGTCTACATGAGATAGATTTGATTTCAATACATAGAATAAAAATGAGTTTTCTTATTTAAATATAACTAGTTGGTGAAACGTGTGGAATGTTTATTTTGAATTCCTAGGATTTAAAATCTATTTCTTGGTCTAATACCGACAGGCTGTACTATGCCTGGAAGAGGAACGTGCAACAATTTTGCTAGAGCATGGCACTGATCCAAATCTTCCAGATGTGTATGGTAATACTGCTCTCCACTACGCTGTGTACAATGAGGATAAATCAGTGGCCCCAAAACTACTTTCATACAGCGCAGATATTGAATAAAAAACAAGATATAGATCCACCAATTTTATTTTCAAAATACTGAAATGCATTTGTTTTTACAATGACCTGTGTAAGGGTCAGTTTTCCATATTTGGAAGCTTAAGCATAACCTGAATGAAAATATTTTGAAATGACTTTATTATCTATGATTTTGTTTTAAATATTGTTACCTTTAAAGAAGCATTATGGGGTACAGCTTTTTTATGCACTTGTGGTAAACATTTTTTTGAAAACATTTAATTTATAAAAGGTAACATTTTTTTTCCAATTTTTTCCTCCCAGAATTTTTTTTTCCTAACCAATGCAAAATGACAGAATTTGCCCTGGAAATAGGTTTTACATTAAAACTTCAAGAAAATGAATGCAGGCCGGGCGCGGTGGCTCAAGCCTGTAATCCCAGCACTTTGGGAGGCCGAGGCGGGCGGATCACAAGGTCAGGAGATCGAGACCATCTTGGCTAACATGGTGAAACCCCGTCTCTACTAAAAAAAAATACAAAAAATTAGCCGGGCGTGTCGGCAGGCGCCTGTAGTCCCAGCTACTCGGGAGGCTGAGGCAGGAGAATGGCGTGAACCCGGGAGGCGGAGCTTGCAGTGAGCCAAGAGCGCGCCACTGCACTCCAGCCTGTCTCAAAAAAAAAAAAAAAAAGAAAAAAGAAAATGAATGCATTTTACAATGAATAAAAATCTTTTTTTTTTTTTTTGAGACGGAGTCTTGCTCTGTCCCCCAGGCTAGAGTGCAGTGGCGCAATCTCGGCTCACTGCAAGCTCCGCCTCCCAGGTTCACGCCATTCTCCTGCCTCAGCCTCCCGAGTAGCTGGGACTACAGGCGCCCGCCACCACGCCCGGCTAATTTTTTTGTATTTTTAGTAGAGACGGGGTTTCACCGTGTTAGCCAGGATGGTGTCTCGATCTCCTGACCTCGTGATCCGCCCGCCTCGACCTCCCAAAGTGCTGGGATTACAGGCTTGAGCCACCGCGCCCGGCTGAATAAAAATCTTGATGCTTTAACAAGTTCCTTATATAAAGTAATAGATATGAAAGTGATGTATCTCTCAGTAGCGAGGCTTAAGATATTTCCGATTGCTCTTAATGCAGAAATGGAACAGGAAAAGAAGAGCAATCAGAAATATTGAGACTAATTTGGAAATTAGATAATTGAGGGAAAAGGCCATGAAGAGATTCTCTGTGTGTGTTTTTTGTTGTTGTTCATTCATTTGTTCCCAGTTTGTATGTTTAGACAACGTTCTCTTCAGTTTGAGGTTTTTAGTTTGGGGAAGGGAGTTAGTGAGTTGTAAACTGCCTAGATCAATTTTAGGAGGCCTCTGAGGAGCCTGATTGGCAGTGAATAGGTGGTGATGAAGTGGGAAAGTAACAAACTGGAAACAACAATACCTTTCTAGCCGGGCGTGGTGGCTCACGCTTGTAATCCCAGCACTTTGGGAGGCCGAGGCGGGCGGATCACGAGGTCAAGAGATCGAGACCACGGTGAAACCCCGTCTCTACTAAAAATACAAAAAAAATTAGCCGGGCGTAGTGGCGGGCGCCTGTAGTCCCAGCTACTCGGAGAGGCTGAGGCAGGAGAATGGCGTGAACCCGGGAGGCGGAGCTTGCAGTGAGCGGAGATCGCGCCACTG
>NW_026652276.1:114269643-114329880 GCF_009828535.3 Hylobates moloch
CCGTCTCAAAAAAAAAAAAAAAAAAAAAACAACAACAACAACAACAAAAAAACAATACCTTTCTAGTACCTTAAGCAAATGGCAATAAGAATTGCAAGGCTTAGCCAGTGTGCACCAATACCAACAGGAAATTATTTTTTCAAGACACCTGCTGAGTGCAGAAGTCAGGAAAGCAATTTCTTGTTGAGAAGCACTAGTCATGTTACATATCCTTATACCAACAAGGTCTCACTATTATTGGCTTCATTCCTTCTAATTTGAAGTTGAAGGAGATCTACAGATTTTGTTGGAAAAAGATGTGTTTTCTACCTGCCGGTTAATTGTCATAACAGTAATTTTGTTAGAACAAGATGCTCTGCTACTATTAGCCAAAAGATTATCATAATAAATAGGCAAATTGCCCAACTCTAGGCTCAGCAGATTATAATAAAAGTACAAAAATGTTTTACAATGACAATAATGCTACTATGCTACCTGGATATAGACATCTAATACATTGTACAATCCAAACTGTATGAGGACACCTTTGATTTAATACGTATTTATCAAAGAGTTTCTGTAAGTTAGGTTTTGTAAGTTGCAGGAGACAGAGGTGGAATAGACATAGTTTTGATCATTAAGTTGCTCATAATGGACTAGAGCTCTCTCTGTTTAATTTTTGTGTTGTTTCAACAGAATTTTCAAAGAAAATCTTTTATTCACTTTCTCACTTGCCCACTTAACAGATAACTATCATATCTTTTAGATGCTAAGCAGTTTTCTAACGCCTTAGAACCCAAACAATTAAAAATACAGTCAGGAGCTTGTTATCATCTATTATCATTATCATTTTTATTATTTTGCTAATTTATTCAGCGCTTACTGTGTGATTGATACCCACTGGAAGCTTATAATTATGATTTAAATTTATTATATTAAATATGTGCCAGACACTCTAAGTATGTGATGAGGAATGAAAGCTTTAAGAAAGTAGGAAGGATTTAAGGTAAGCATGCAGAGGGAGTATTTTTCTAATTAAAAGAAGAGAAGAATGATGTTTGGCAGGAGGAACATCTAACAAGATTATGTGTTTGGCAGAAGGAACAGATAACGAGATTGCATGTTTAGCAGGAGAAACGGCAAGTGAAGAAAGTAAGACCCTTGAGTGAACTTTGCAGGGTTTATGAGCAGTTTACTTTTGCTAGTACGAATAGTGTGAGATGTGAGAGGTTGGGAATAAGGTGACTACTTTGCTGAGGCAAGTTTATGACAGACTTTTTGATTCTATAGAAATGAGTAGATCTTATCCTGTGGACCATAGGCATTTTACCAGCAGGAATGCTTTAAACTGCAAATACTAGAAGACCAGTGGCTGAAAGAGTAGGAAGGAGAGTTGTTTTGGTTGTTCAATTATATCCTAGAATCCCACTTGTCCCTCTTTCAGCTGTGCTGTTGGCAGTGTTTTATCCATGCTTCCTTTCATGATTGGCTAATCCACAATAGCTCCAAATATCTTGTTTTCATAACACAACATCGCAAGGGCTGTTTTCCTTTACATGTTTCTTTTAAATAGGGAGAAAACTTAGAAGCAAGCAGTAGACCTTCTGTAACATTGTATTGGCTGGGTCATACCACGTGCTCATCCCGAAACCAGGCACTGGGAAAGCAAATGTAATTATGTGATTAGTTTAAAAGAATCATTTCTCTTTTTGAAGCTGGGGAAAAGGGGATTGGGATGATAAATATCCAAACAGACTTGCGTTTCTTCTACAAGGAAGAATAAGGAATGGCTGTTGGTTAGGGAGTCGGCAATGTTTGCTGTAGGGGCACACTGGAGAATTTTGAGCAGGGGAGTCATAAGATTAAATTTGAGTATTAAGGCATTCTGATTGTCGTGTAAAACAGGAGTTGACAAGCTTTTTCTGTAAAGGAACAGGTGGGAAATATTTTAGACCACGTGATCTCTGTCATATCTATTTAACCCTGCCATCATAGTGTGAAAGCAACCATGGATGATATGTAAAAAAACAGGCATGACTGAGCTCCAATAAAACTTTATTTACAAAATGCTAAGGCACACTAGATTTGGCCTATGGCCTATGCTTTGCTGACCCTTCAGAGAGGGTTGATGGAAGGTAAGCCTGTAAAGAAACTAGGAGACAAAGATGCTTTTGCAGTAGTCAGCTATAGTTTTCTTGTCACATATCCTTGGACTAGTATCAGTCTGTTATGAGGTTTTCCCCCATTCTTGGTGAAATACAGTTGGGAATCTCAGTTATTTTAAAATGTTGGTCTTCTTCTTGGTGTTAGGCTTCTTTCATTTGTTTTGCTTAAATTTTTTTTCTGTAAGATAAAACAGGCCAGGTGTGGTGGCTCATGCCTGTAATCCTAGCCCTTTGGGAGGCCGAGGTGGGCAGATCACTTGAGCCCACAAATTCAAGACCAGCCTGGGCACCATAGCAAAACCCTGTCTCTACTAAAAATACAAAAATTAGCTGGGCATGGTGGCACATGCCTGTAGTCCCAGCTACTTGGGAGGCTGAGGTGAGAGAATCACTTAAACTGGAAGGCAGAAGTTGCAGTGAGCCAAGATTGTGCCACTGCACTCCAGACTTGGTGACAGAGCGAGACTCTGTCTCAAAAAAAAAAAAGAAAAGAAAAAAGAAAAAACGTTAATAGTTGGTGGGAGTTTTTAAAATAAAAGCCATCAGTTAAGAGCCCATGTTCAACTAGGAAATATAAAAATAAAATATAAATATTTTGTAAATGTTTATATTCCCAGTGGCAGTGGGAATATAAAGCAGAGGCAAAAGAGAGGTATAATCAATATGATTTAGTGATTACTGAACGTGAAAAGTTTGTGAGATAGGGAGAAATCTCAGATGATTCACAGGTTTCCAGGTTATACGCTAGCATTTATCCTGCACATGAGGAAGGAGTAGGAAATTTTTTGGTGAATACAGAAGAGCAAAGAGCAGCAGGTCGGACTGGATTAAGAAAATGTGGCACATATACACCATGGAATACTATGCAGCCATAAAAAATGATGAGTTCATGTCCTTTGTAGGGACATGGATGAAACTGGAAAACATCATTCTCAGTAAACTATCGCAAGGACAAAAAACCAAACACCGCATGTTCTCACTCATAGGTGGGAATTGAACAATGAGAACTCATGGACACAGGAAGGGGAACATCACACTCCGGGGACTGTTGTGGGGTTGGGGGAGGGGGGAGGGACAGCATTAGGGGATATACCTAATGCTAAATGACGAGTTAATGGGTGCAGGAAATCAACATGGCACATGGATACATATGTAACAAACCTGCACATTGTGCACATGTACCCTAAAACCTAAAGTATAAAAAAAAAAAAAAAAAGAGCAGCAGGTCGGCAGGAATGACTAATTTTTTTCTATGCATGTCAAATTCAATGGAATATCCATATGGGATATTTTTAATAGGTAATTGGATAATTGGCATTTATACCTGGATAAAACTTGAGAGTGGAGATGCAGACTTTGAATAATCTTATTGTAATTATTATGCAAAATCATAGGTCTGAAGGAGCTTGTCCACAATGGGAAAGATGTAGAATGAGCAGAAACCACCTGGGAATAGGAATATTTCTCAGAGGAAAAGAAGTTAGTAAAGAAGACTGAGCAGTGGGTAAAGAAAGAAAAAGGAGAGAAATGTTACAAAAAATTGTTTAAAATGTGAGAATTTCAAGGAGGGAGTATTGATTCAAACAAGATTACTAAAAAGTAAATTGAATTGACCTTTTAAAATCTCTTGATGGTACCTTTATCAAATGAACAATTTTAGAGTTGTAAGGTCTATTATTTATATGATTGGTACTTCTGGTGTTCAAATATGGAAGAATCCACCTAACAAGATCCTACATAACTTTTTTGTAACTAGACTGGTGAGTTCACATGCCAACATTTTTCCAGAATTTTTAAAACCTAAAGGTCATGTATCAGGAAAAGTGTGGTCTTTCTCACCTGGTTTTTGTGGAAATACTTTTTTAGCCCTCATGTTCTTGATATGCTCTTCTGGATGTCTTTCCAGACAAAAATCTGGCAGCAACGACTGGAAGCCACTCTCAGATGCACATATCCTTTCTCTGACATGGAATCATCATAATACAGCCGTGTTTCAACAGAATTTCAAGTTTTGATCAGAGATAGTTTACAGACCAGCAGTGTGGAGAAACTGACATCTTTAAATATTTTATTGCAGAAAACTAATACAGTATCACAGAGAAAAATGTAAAATATGCTGAATATAGTAGTTGTCAGTATTTTGGGGAATTCTGGTGACATCAGTAGGAAATTCAGCACCTGATTCCTCCCTTTTCCTTTTCATTTACCCTCCTGTAATATCTCTGCTTTTACTGCTTTGTTTTGAATTTCATCTCTAAAGAAAATACTCTTAGAACACACTTTTAATAGCATAAGAGAAATGTATATATGTTTGACAAATGTGTGTTATTTCCTTTTAAAAGAATTGGCTGTCTGTCCTAAAGTGTATCTGGTATTCTATTCATTTGCAATGCTAAATAAACTTCTTTATATGTGGACCACAATGACAGTGTCACCTATGATGGTCTGCCAAGATTTAAGTGTCTTCTGTATGGTCAGATAGAAATAATTTTATCTGACATAGTTTAAATGTGAAATGCTTTTCTGGTATTACATTTCTTAAGAAATTGGTAATCTGTGATTTAACTAGAACATGTGGTCAATTGGATTAGCACACTTTTAACCATCTGTATGTAAGATAACTTTCTTCCCCACCCCAAATAAGTTAAAAGTTTTGTTGGCCGGGCGCGGTGGCTCACGCCTGTAATCCCAGCACTTTGAGAGGCCGAGGCGGGCAGATCACAAGGTCAGGAGATCGAGACCATCCTGGCTAACACAGTGAAACCCCATCTCTACTAAAAATACAAAAAATTAGCCAGGCGTGGTGGTGGGCGCCTGTAGTCCCAGCTACTTGGGAGGCTGAGGCAGGAGAATGGCGTGAACCCAAGAGGCGGAGCTTGCAGCGAGCTGAGATCACGCCACTGCACTCCACACTCCAGCCTGGGCGACAGAGCGAGACTCCGTCTCAAAAAAAAAAAAAGAACTCTGTGATTAGTAGTACAGTAACAGGCCGGGCGCGGTGGCTCACGCTTGTAATCCCAGCACTTTGGGAGGCCAAGGAGGGCGGATCACGAGGTCAGAAGATCGAGACCACGGTGAAACCCCGTCTCTACTAAAAATACAAAAAATTAGCTGGGCGTGGTGGCCTGTAGTCCCAGCTACTCGGAGAGGCTGAGGCAGGAGAATGGCATGAACCCAGGAGGCGGAGCTTGCAGTGAGCCAAGACTGCGCCACTGCACTCCAGCCTGGGTGACAGAGCGAGACTCCGTCTCAAAAAAAAAAAAAAAAAAAAAAAGTAGTACAGTAACATACTATCTAACGGCTATATTAGATGACTATCATGACTATATTAGATATATTAATATGACTATATTAGATATATTAATAGTATAATTTTTTCAACAATTATTCCAGTTACCTTAATAAAGCACACCTGGGGTGTGCCTAATTCCCCCAGCCTCAAATTTTGACAACACATGTGCAATGTTGTCTACCATACCAGAGTCTCATTAGAGACTCGAGTATCCACGTGTTGTGATTTGTTTTGTTTTGTTTTTTAGTGGAGGCTAGTCACATAGGCATCCTCTCCCTCACAGTACCAAAATACCGGGCTCCCAGTAGAAAAGCAGCTGCGCAGATTATACCACATTGTTTGTACAAGCCATTTAGGCACAGTGAGCTACTCTTCTCACTTAGGGAATGGTGGCGGTCCTCCCAAATCCAAGATCCCAAACACCAGCCAAGGGCCAGCCTTGTAAGCTGGCCTTTCTAAGGATGGTAGCCTCCTGCCTGCTGTATGAAACCTTTACTATACAACAGCTATGGCCCTGATGTAATTTGGGGGGGTTCTTAGCATATTATTTTAATAGCAAATAATAATATAATGACACAACACGGTACGTTTTCAGTTGCATCATTCATACTAAGTTGTAATGATGCTTATGGTTTTGACATTTGGTGGATATTTTACAGGTATTTGTATATGAATTGCTATGGCAATATTGGATGATCATAATCTGTCTTTCTTATCTGATTAATCTTTCAGTAAAATTGTTAAATAAGCATACTAATTTCTGATTTTAAATTACAGTAAAAACGGTCTTGTAATTACATGAATGGACCTGTTTTGATTCAGTGTTAAATCCGTTTATAATTATAAAATAAGATAAAATATTTAATAATTTTTATCAATTATTTTTTGCTTAAGTATACAGTTAAAATTATTGGCTATACATGCTCTATATAATTCAATTTGGGAGATAATATCCATATTCTGTTATTAATTCTTTGACCTTTAGTGATTTGCAATTTTCAGGGTGCCTATATCTTTTCATAATATAGAGTAATAGCAAATTCAGTGAATATCTTTTTTAAAATTAATCTTTACTTTTTAGAGCAGTTGATGTTCACAGCAAAATTGAGAGGAAGGTAGAGATTTTCCAGATACTCCATGGACCCCCACATATGAACAGCCTCCCCCACTATCAATGTGCTCCACCAAAGTTCATTAGGGTTATCGATGAGCCTACATTGACACATTACCCAAAGTCCATAGTTTACATTAGGTTTCGCTCTTGGTGTTGTACATTCTCTGGACTTGGAGAAATCTATAATGACATGTTTCTACCCTTGTAAGTATCCTAGACACAATCGTTTTTTGGCCCTAAAAATCCTTTGTACTGTGCCTTTTTGTCTCCCCCCACCCCACTAACCCCTGGCAACCACTGATCTTTTTGCTGTCTCCATAGTTTGGTTTTTCCAGGCTAGTCTGGAATTCCACTGTATTGGAATAATACAGTGGATAACTATTTGAATATTAAAAATTAAAATTCCATGGTAATTGCAGTAGTCATTGAAGATGTTTTTTGTCCTTTTGTTTTCTTTTTGTTTTGTTCATCGTCGTAGAATATGATGATATGTGTTTTCCATACTGAGAAAGCATGATTTCTATAGACACTTGCCACACAATAGGGTTGACAAAAATGACATCATGCAGCACTACAGACCATCCTGCTCTACGAGGTGGGTCCAGATAGACTTTCTATGAATGAAAAGGGACAATCTTAAGAGTTCGTACTTTATAAAACCTTCATGCCTTGCAATTGAAAATAAGACTAGGCAGTGAATACTACAGGTGGATAAATATGTTCCTCACTGATTATCTTCCTTTGAGGTATGAGTTTGAAAAGAGTCTATATTATTACGACATGGCTCACCTACAACTAGATTCTCTGTCATGAGAAATGCCCAGAGAGTCACAGTGTTTGCTTTACATGAAGTGCGAAAGAATTTTTTTCTTCCACTGGAGAGAGTGACAACTGTTGGCACATTCTAGTAGCTTGAGTGAGTTGATAGTTCTGTTCATATATATTTTTCACATCAGATAGTACTTCCTGGCAACTTGCCACCACCTCTGCAGTGTTTCTTCTTAAGCTTCTCTCTGAATAAGTGGTATGCTTCTGAGTGAGTGGATAAGCTCTTAAGAGAATGACCTTTCCAGTAGTTCTTTTCCATAGGAGTGAAATGGCAGGCAAATTTGAGCCTTGTTTGTGGCATACACAGGGAAGAGAAAATAGCCAGAACTAACTAAACTTAACCAGCATTTTCCCCAGAAGAGTATTGGCAATAGTGAGTACAGTGATCTCCCTTGAGATCTTCTCCACTGGCAACTGAAAAGTCTTTGCAAGAATCTTTGTCCCTGGTCTGTTTCCTATGTTTTGCCATAAAACATAGTACAGTGCTCATGGACCTAGCTTCCTCGTGATAGGGTGTTTTATTCTAAACTGAACAGTTTTAACTGAAGAACTGGAGAAGCTTTGTTGTGTCACAACAAAGTAAGTCCAGTTGTCTTCCCTTATCCACAGGGATACATTCCAAAACCCCCAGCAAATGCCTGAAACTGTGGATAGTACCAAGCCCTATATATGCAATGTTTTTTCCTATACATATATGTCTATAATAAAGCTTGATTTATAAATTAGGCACAGTATGAACTTAACAATAGATAATAAAATAGAATAATCATAACAATATACTATAATAAGTTTTGTGACTATGGTTCCTTAAAATATTTTCTTGCACTGTACTCACCCTTATTTTGTTGATGATGTGTGGTGCTACAGTGCCTCTGTAATGAGATGGCATAGGCATTGTGATGTAGTGTTAGGCTACTATTGACCTTCAGGAGAAGGATTATCTGCTTTGGGTGATCCTGGATTATTGAGCCTTGATGATACTGATGGTTGGATGTCAGGAGAAGACCTGCCAATGACTAACGGGTAGATAGCATATACAATGTAGATACGCTAGACAAAATGATGTTTCATGCCCTGGCTGGGATGGATTGAGATGGCTGAAGATTTTACACTACTCAGAATGGCATGCAACTTAAAACTTATTATTTCCAAATTTTCATTTAATATTTATGGATCATGAGTGACTGTGGGTAGCTGAAACCACAGAAAGCAAAACCACAGATGTGATACTGTGAAATACATATTTGGCCTTCAACTCTGTTAAAAGAAAAACTTCAGCTGAATTAAATTTAAAGGAATTTAATTAAACAATGAACAATTTGTGAATCGGGCAGCCCCCAGAATCACGGCAGATTCACAGAGACTCCAGCACAGTCACATGGTAGAAGAAGATTTATAGGCCAAAAAAAAAGAGGAAATGATGTCCAGAAATCGGAAGTGAGGTACAGAACAGCTGGATTGGTTACAGGTTGGTGTTTGCCTTGTTTGAACACAGTTTGAACACTCAGCGGTGTATGAATGGTTAAGGTATGGCTTCTCATATTGGCCAAGACTCAGTTATTGTTACAGGCGCATACTCCTAAATTAGGTTTTTAATCTTGTCTACGTATTAAGCTAGGTTCCAGTTCATCCACAGGACTCAAATACAGAAGTAAGGAGTCCTTCTTAGGTCATATTTAGTTCGCTTTAACAATTCCTTTTCATGGCATACAACTCCTAAAATCCTTAGAATCTCTAACGTGATGTCTTTTTGTATGCTAATGATTGACTGATGGCTAAGCAGCTTCAAGATAGGGGCTGGTCACCAGAAAGATTAAGGCATGATTAGAGGATTGGAACTTCCAGCCTCCTGGGAGGGGAGAGGAGCTGAAGATTAAGCTGATCACGGATGACCAGTGATTTAATCAGCCATTCCTGTGTAACGAAGCTTCCATACAAACCCAAGAGGATTGGGTACAGGGAGCTTCCAGATACCTGAATAAATGGAGGCTTCTGGAGGGTGGTGCACCCTCTAAGGTTATGAAACTCTACACCCCTTCCCCAAACCTGGCCCTGTGCAACTCTTTATCTGTATTTTTGGTAACGTTCTTTGTAATAGCTAGGAAATACAAATTTTTTTGCTTCTCTAAGTTCTGTGAGCTGCTCTAGCAAATTAATGAAACCCAAGGAGAGGTCATGGGAACCATAGCTTGAAGTTAGGCATTCTGGAGGCCCAGAATTGTGAGGGGAGGGGGAAGCCTTGGGGACTGCACCCTCAACTTGTGAGGAATTGATTTACAGGACCCCCAGCTGGTGTCTGCTGCAGAATTGATTGATTGCTTATTGGTGCGGAAAAGTCTTCCCCTCATTTGGTCACAATGTGTTTGTTGTTGTTGTACTTTGAGAGCAGAGAAAAAATTCATTGTGGTCATTTTTTTCTCCACACATAAAATGGGTAAGGGGGTGTTACTGTGCATGCTGTTCTAACTGCTCCTAGTCCATTAGTCCAGAAATCATGCTACGTTTGACACTGTTAGCTTATGATACAGATTTTGTTATTGATACCAGTGAGACTGATAGGGTTCATTTAGGATTATAATTGTACACAGCAGTTCCTTTTAAGGACCACATTTTGATAATTCTCATTCTTCCTTGCATTTCACAGATGCAAAGGAGGGGGAGTAAGAGTTATTAATGCATTAATTTCCTACCAATGGTGTAATTAATATTCTAGTATAATCTCCAGATACGGTCCCAAAGGAATACTTTGTAACAAAGCATCAGTCTTATGCCTTTTTAAAAAACAAAGTCTACAGCATGCAAGCCTGTAATCCCAGCACTTTGGGAGGCCGAGGCGGGCGGATCACGAGGTCAGGAGATCGAGACCACGGTGAAACCCCGTCTCTACTAAAAATACAAAAAATTAGCCGGGCGTGGTGGTGGGCGCCTGTAGTCCCAGCTACTCGGAGAGGCTGAGGCAGGAGAATGGCGTGAACCCGGGAGGCGGAGCTTGCAGTGAGCCGAGATCGCGCCACTGCACTCCAGCCTGGGCAACAGAGCAAGACTCCGTCTCAAAAAAAAAAAAAAAAGTGTGCGTGGTTTTTTAAAAATAAAGGTAGAGTTTTGCTCTGTTGTCCAGCCCATTCTCAAATTTCAGGGCTCCTCAAGCGATCCTTCAGCCTCAACCTACCAGGCACTTTTATGCTTTAAGTATTCTATGTGTTTCTATTGTTGATTTAAAAGGTATTTTACTTTTTTCTTTAACAGTGGATGGGAGTTCTGAAGACTCTGTAATCAGGTAGGATTTACAGATTTTAAATATTTATCTGTTAACTAAGGGAATAGAAGGAAAAGAACATCTGTTGATTGCTGCACCCTGTTGTGCACCCAAAATGACACATCATATTATGTGCCTAACTCATTCCATATAGTCATCACAACAGCTTTGCAAAGCGTCTGTGCAATTACAACCTACTTTTTACTAATCAGGCAACTGTGGTTCAGAGAGGTTAATTGGCCCCCGATCCTATAATTAACAAATAGCTGACTCATAGAACAAGAGTAGAGACCTGATAGAGACCTGTACATCTCTGGGATCAAGGTACAGGTCCAAATCAGATTAATTCAGAAAGTCACATTTAGTTATATATTAACTCTGATTTACACTTTTCTTTAGAAGTCTGATTAGTCCAAGGGTTTGTCCTATATATTTTTGGCAATTTCAGTGCTAACCAGCAACTTGTTTTTACCATCAAAGATTTTAGGGCAGATCTCATTTAGCTATGGCCACAGAACCATAGGTTTTACATAAGCAAGACCAGGCAAGTTTTAGAGACTTATTGTAAGAATTATTTTAGTTTAAGCGAAAGATATCTACATATCCATGTTATGTTACATATCCATATTTACATATCTGTGTCATGTTAATTATATTTATCATCTATTTAGAGGCTATGTCTAGGTGATTTCTGTACTTAGACTTCCCGGTTTAGTTTTCCCATTAGTTTACTCTGCTTAGTTCCATGAAGCTTTTTTCCCTAGAGACTTTTTTCTTCTTCCATGAGTTTTTATAATCTTCTCTTGAGTTTTTAACTTTCTTCTTCACTTTTCTTGGGGTGTCTTTTGTTCTATTATTTTTTCCATTTCTGCCAGCTAAGTGTTCCTTTTTTTTTTTTTCTGTAGACAGAATCAAAAGCACATAGAATTTCAGGATTTTAAGGAATCTTAGTGGCTAATCAAAATAACCTCTAGTACTTAAACCTATGTTTAACATTCTGGTCAAGTGGTTATTCAGATGGAGAACCTGAAACTTAAGGAGGTTAAAGTGACTTATTTGGATACAGGAAGTGGCGGAAATGAGATTTGAACTCCTTTGAAAGCCCAGTCCTCTCCCTTCTTCATCATCCTGTCAGTGTGCATTTTAATAATAGAAAAGGAAGGTGGGAGTAGTGAACACAGTGAAAGAGGAAAAGAATGGAATCAACTGATGAACCCAATGGAAGAGGATAGGAATGAAAGGAGTAGGGGAAGGCCTAGTTTGAACAGAACACTGAGTTAGGTAGGAATAAGGATTTTAGAAAAGAGGTCAGAATATTGGGGTTTATGACAAGTTTGATAGATTTTAGAAAGAAAGGGCACAGGATGTTGGGAGTTATCTAGAAAGGCATATTAAAATAAGAGGTTGAAGGGAGTAGCAAACGAGTGGCTGCTTTTTTGGTTGTTTAATTGGAGCAGCTAACAAACTTCAGAGTTTCTACTGAATGATGGTAAAAGAATTTGAGTCACTGGGAAGAGTCTGCACAGCAGATAGGACTGTCGTATCATCTGCTTTCATTGCAACTTACAGAGGAGTGGCTCAGAGCCCCTCAAGTACTAGGGGACTAGAGTTTGCTGAACTTGACAGATCTATGGCCCAGGGCAAGTGTCCCCTCACTTCTATTTCTTTTTCCAGTCTACTGACTTTTTCCCATGTCCATGCAGACTAAGGCAGGGGTAGGATTGGCTGTCAAATCAGTCATGGAGCTTCAGTTGGGTAGTTGAGTCTGTTACCTGCTGGGGACAGATGACAGACTCCATTTAGCTTGTTTTCCAGGAGCAAGGAAATAGCTCCTACTCTCGGTTATTTGAGCCCATGCTTTTAAGAATTTGTGCTTCCATTGGCTGAAGATTTAAAGGTTGGAGACTGCCATAGAATCTTGCAGAAGAGGAATCTAAAAGGAAGGAAGATATTTAGATAGTACTTAATAGTAGTAAGGGACATAGAGCTGTACAACTACCAGGACTGTGTTTTTTCAGCAGTCTCTCTCTTTAGGTATCTGAGTGCCTATAAAGGTTGTTAAGGGCTTGCTAGTTTATGTGAACCTGAATAGGACAGGACCTATATAAGGAAAATACTAGGATTTTATAATTTTTAATGTTTCAATATTTCTGAAAAGAATATTTTTAATAACAACATAGACGGCCAGGCGCGGTGGCTCACGCTTGTAATCCCAGCACTTTGGGAGGCCGAGGCGGGCGGATCACGAGGTCAGGAGATCGAGACCATGGTGAAACCCCGTCTCTACTAAAAATACAAAAAATTAGCCGGGCATGTTGGCGGGCGCCTGTAGTCCCAGCTACTCGGAGAGGCTGAGGCAGGAGAATGGCGTGAACCCGGGAGGCGGAGCTTGCAGTGAGCCGAGATTGTGCCACTGCACTCCAGCCTGGGCGACAGAGCGAGACTCCGTCTCAAAAAAAAAAAAAAAAAAAAAAAAACAACATAGACATTTGTCCTCTGACTTTCATATATTTAGCTTTCAAGTATTTAAATTGTTTCAAGGGACTCCTTGTAGTGTTTTAGGGTAAAGGTAAGCACTGAGGCCGTTTTTTTGTTTTTTGTTTTTTGTTTTTTGTTTTTTTTTTCAGACGTTGTTTCACTCTGTCGCCCAGGCTAGGGTGCAGTGGCGCGATCTCGGCTCACTGCAAGGTCCGCTCATTGCAAGCTCTGCCTCTCGGGTTCATGCCATTCTCCTGCCTCAGCCTCCCGAGTACGCCCGGCAAATTTTTTTGTATTTTTAGTAGAGACGGGGGTTATCTCGATCTCCTGACCTCATAGTCCACCCGTCTTGGCCTCCCAAAGTGCTGAGATTACAGGTGTGAGCCACCGCACCTGGCCTGCACTGAGGCCTTCTTAAGTGATTTCCATGCTGAAGAACCCAGGCTGCCATTTTTGAGTGACACAGATTAGTCTTTGAACCAGAAATAAATGAAGAAGAGAATACACAGTATTTTTCTACCTTGTTTTAGATTATCAGGTTTGTTCCAGTTTAGGTATTAAAAATTATGTCAGCAATTAATTGGATTTTCAGCTCAGCCTGTAGGACATACAATTTGTGAAGACAAATTATTCTCAGGACTATGCCAGTGTATTGGCTGCCATGATTTGTTTCGGAACTACGCCTGGGTCTTTATTGACTATTTCATAGGTTGGGAGAGGTGGAAATAGAAATAAGTAACTAAAATCTACAACAGAGGCCAAATTTTAATTTTCTTAAGCAACATTAATATACAGATAGCTGGCCTCTCACCAGATTTGTTTCTATTTCTGTTTTTTTGGAGGTGACATTCAGGTATGGACCTGCAAATTACTTTTTTAAAGAAATGAGCACACTCATTTTTGTTGTATATTTTTGCTCTAAAGGCTTTCCGGCAAACAGGCAATCGATGATTTACAGCCTACATCAGCTAAGGACGACTGTGATTGTGATATCAAGGTGAAGTGCTCACATGTGAAATTATTTTTCTCATTATGAATCTAGTTTTCTATATAATTTACTCTTAAAATTTAGCAGTGGTAAACCTGTCATTGTTTTATGTTTGTAATGGAAAGTTGGTCACAGAAAAGCATTTTAAAGAAATATGAATAATTGAATTTGTAAAAATTGTACTTCGGTAAATAACAGATTGCTAAATACTAAGAGGGTGTCTGGGTAAGAAAAAGAATGTGCTGGAAAATGATTACATTGTGACAGAAAAATTATATTTGTCTAAGCTTTCTCACAATACAGGAAATTTGAAATGTGGTCAGGGTTTATTTGGATAAGTATGCTTTCTGTGACTTTTAAATTCATACTAACATGACTTTTATAATACTTATGCCTAAATAAATTCTTATCATAGTAATCATGGACTCTCCCTGGTGCATTTTCATTCCAAAACTGTACAGCAGATAGCATATAGTTTCTTTTTTTTTTTTTTTGCAAAGTTAATACTTTGGTATCATGTACTTCTTAGGATAGCACTCTTTCCCTATTTCTTTTTTTTTTTTTTTTTTTTTTTTTTTTGAGACAGAGTCTCGCTTGGTCGCCCAGGCTGGAGTGCAGTGGCGCAATCTCGGCTCACTGCAAGCTCCGCCTCCCGAGTTCACGCCATTCTCCTGCCTCAGCCTCTCCGAGTAGCTGGGACTACAGGCGCCCGCCACCACGCCCGGCTAATTTTTTGTATTTTTAGTAGAGACGGGGTTTCACCGTGGTCTCAATCTCCTGACCTCGTGATCCACCTGCCTCGGCCTCCCAAAGTGCTGGGATTATAAGCGTGAGCCACCGCGCCCGGCCTCTTTCCCTATTTCTATCCTTGGTTCTGTAATTAGACTAATATTAGAATTTGTGAAAATTTAGTTAAGTATTGTGGTACGTGCCTGCAATCCCAGCTACCTGGGAGTTTTAGGTGGGAGGATTTTTTGAGCCAAGGAATTCAAGACCAGACTGGCGAACATAGCAACACTGCTTCTCTCATATAAAAAAAACATTGTGGAAATTTAGAAATGTAAATTTTCTTTCTCCAAACGTACATTATAAAGGGATTCCATTGTGTTTTCTAAGTCATTTCATTAAGAACATGCTTAAAACTCCTCAAATTGAAGAATTTGGGCCAGTGGACTAGGACATGCTTTGCCCAAAATAACAACCAGTTCTAGAAGCAGAGACTCTTAATAACCATAGGGTAAGGCTTTAATTTCAGAATTTTTTTGCATCATACTTGTTACAGATTTACACTCAAAATCTTTGTATCACATTTTAAAACTCCAAATGTAAGAAGTCTCTGTATTTAGTTATTTAAATAATCACTTTTTTTTTTTTTTTGAGACGGAGTCTCGCTCTGTCGCCCAGGCTGGAGTGCAGTGGCGCAGTCTCGGCTCACTGCAAGCTCCACCTCCCTGGTTCATGCCATTCTCCTGCCTCAGCCTCTCCGAGTAGCTGGGACTACAGGCGCCCGCCACCACGCCCGGCTAATTTTTTGTATTTTTAGTAGAGACGGGGTTTCACCGTGGTCTCGATCTCCTGACCTCGTGATCCGCCCGCCTCGGCCTCCCAAAGTGCTGGGATTACAAGCGTGAGCCACCGCGCCCGGCCTTAAATAATCACTTTAAAGCACCTGCATTAGTATAAGCTACTGGAGGTTAGGAAACACACTTGTTTATATCCTGGAGTGGCTAGAATAAAGTCTTGCCTGTAAGAAGCATTTTAATATTTTGTAATGTGAATACTTGAACAGACAAAAGGATTTCTATATAATGGAATGTTAAAATTAACATGAGATACATACCTAATAATTAAATCTATGGCATTTGTAAAGTATGGCTTAAATGTATAGTCCCTTTCAATGTTTAGGATGTATAAATTCAGATGAGTTATATTGGGAAAATATGTCATAAATAAGAAAGAAATATGCCATCAAATAGGAAAGAGGGTGACAGTATACTTTACAGTATCGTCCAACTATAAGCTTAGGTTAGGATTTTAGATTTAAAATTTTTAAACTTTTTTAACTCCAACCCATGTTCTACTAAATATATCTTTTCAAGCCATAGATTACTCTTTAGAATTATGATTACTAATTATTTCTCCAAGTGGAAAGTTTATGGAACATTTCTTTTTCCATTTCTCTCTCCCTCTCTATAGTAATAATGGTCCATCTTTCAGGTAGTTGTAGACGACCATGTTTAAATGCTTGAATGTATTGTTTTATGGTATAAAATTAAGCTCTTAGAGAAATATTTACAGCAAACTAATTGTAGAGTATTATTAGGGATATATTATGAACAAAAGTCTCTGTTATATATCTGTATTTCCCCATGTGCCTTAGCATACTTGATGATTTTCCTTTGGGTCCTGCTTGACAATGATTGATGTATGTAAAAACTTTTAAACCATCAACCAGGATAATCATAGCTTCGTTTTTTTATACTAGATCCTTTCTCCAACTTTTAACTACTATTCTATATGGTGTCAATGGGAAATTAGAACTATTAGTATGTTTACAGGGGAATGAGAAACCATTTGATTTTTAAAATAGGATTCACGTTTCTTTCTTACATCATAGTAGTACCTAAAAATGCCTCATAATTCTATAATCACAAAAGCTTTTCTCTCTTACAATGTAAAACTTTAAAAATTAATTTTTAAAAAGGAGTGTTCTTGCAGAATTTTGAATTGAGGTCTTAGAATGAAATCTTTTCATTCAATATAAAATGCATATGACCATAATATTCCAAAAATATTAGCATATATTAAAACAAGTATATTTTATATCCTTGAAACAAATGTTGAAATATGTAATTGAGAAATTGAATCTCATGTTATTTCCCTCCTCTTCTTTCCATTTTCAAAATTTCAGAGTTGTGTATAGGTTTTCATGAGTTAATTCTACCAGTTCAGTATATTTTCAAATATTTCTTTTCTTAACACCATATGCTTTTCCCAAGTAAGGTCACCCACTCCTACACCCTGGGTGCCTCAAATTTGACATGTCCCACACTGAAGACATTGTCCTTGACCTTCTCCTGACTTTTTGTAATCTGCTCTGTCATCTGGTTTTCCCATCCTAGGAACATCTAGTAAATAGAACTGAAACATTGAAACAGGAAAAATCTTGCATTCCAGCACTCCCTCAAATCACCAATCCAGTCACTCACAAGTTGTACATTTTCTACCTGCTTACCATTTTTCATATCTCATTGCTATAATTCACTCTGACCCATCATTTTGAAATACTCTTGTCTAGTTTTGTCCCTCCCCCATCCCATGCCATGTTCAGCTATCGTTACAATGCTGCCAGGGTGGCCTTTCTAAGATATTTTATGATGCTGTAACTCATCTGTTTATGAGTGGATCCCCATTACATGATGGGGAAAGTTCACATTCTAGCATGGCACATATCTTTTGTGGTTTGGCCTGATTCTCCCATTTTATCTCTCCATCTCACTGCCTCTGACTAGGTTCCAGTTTTCCTGCATTACTTTAGCACCCCTCATTTGCCATGTCATTTCTCATTTCTTGCTTCATCCCTTTGCTCATACTGCCCTGTCTAGAAACCCTTCACATTTTCACTCTCTGCACTTTGTCCTTCTTTCAAAATAGGCCCTATCTTTGCAGCATTTCTGGAACTTCCCAGGTAGAACCGACCATTGTTTTCTTTGAGCCCTTACTGTCCATTATTAACTTCAGTTGTAGAACTAGTGAATTATACTGTTTTGTTTTTGTTTGTTTTCGTATATCTCTACCCCTACTCAAATATTAAGGAAGAGTCTGTCTTCTATATGTGTTTTCAGCTTCTCCCAGGATATTGCCTATGATTCAGCAGACACAGTGAATGTTTGTTGTCTTACTGGTTGACTGATTGAGTGGGTGCGTGAATAAATACAATGTTTTCTGAAGCTTTTTGGTTTGTTTTTCATAGGAGGAAACAACTAAATCAGCAAGTGCAAAAAGACAAAATGATATTGATGTTATTGAAAGTGTTCCACAAGAGCAAGCCAGTGACGTCAACTTTACGTTTTGTTCACAAAGGTGGTAGAAGTGGTAACTTAGTGAATATCTCTGAGAATTTTCCTGTGCTTAAACGCTGTTATTAAAAACCATTAAAGTAGGTAGACCCAAATATCATATTTATTTCTTTTAAATAATTTTCCTGTCTTTGTTCATTCTAACACCTTCTTCTTTCTGAAACTATTATACTTCAACCCTCTGAAAGTCTTTTTGTTTTTTTGTTTGTTTGTTTGTTTGTTTTTGTTTTTTTTTTTTTGAGACGGAGTCTTGCTCTGTCCCCCAGGCTGGAGTGCAGTGGCGCGATCTCGGCTCACTGCAAGCTCCTCCGCCTCCCGGGTTCACGCCATTCTCCTGCCTCAGCCTCTCCGAGTAGCTGGAACTACAGGCGCCCGCCACCACGCCCGGCTAATTTTTTGTATTTTTAGTAGAGATGGGGTTTCACCGTGATCTCGATCTCCTGACCTCGTGATCCGCCCGCCTCGGCCTCCCAAAGTGCTGGGATTACAAGCGTGAGCCACCGCGCCCGGCCGAAGTCTTTTTGTTATCACTTTTATTTTATTGAAATTTTCATTAATGGAGACAGACTTGTATATGTATTTATTATGAAATGCACAGTGATAAGTGTTCTCATGAATATATCTGTGAATCACATTTTATAGATGCGACATCCACATTGGGATCAGAAGAGGGAGACATAGAATCACTTTTGTGTTCTGAGGTATCGTCTGTCGTTATTCTTTTTTTTTTTTTTTTGAGACGGAGTCTTGCTCTGTCACCCAGGCTGGAGTGCAGTGGCGCAATCTTGGCTCACTGCAAGCTCCGCCTCCCGGGTTCCCGCCATTCTCCTGCCTCAGCCTCTCCGAGTAGCTGGGACTACAGGCGCCCGCCACCGCGCCCGGCTAATTTTTTGTATTTTTAGTAGAGACGGGGTTTCACCATGGTCTCAATCTCCTGACCTCGTGATCCGCCCGCCTCGGCCTCCCAAAGTGCTGGGATTACAAGCGTGAGCCACCGCGCCCGGCCTTGTTATTCTTGTTATTTTAAAATACAAGCATTCAGTGATGTTAAAACATAAAAGATGATGCCTTGACTTTACTTTCTCACCTCTGAATATGCCTAAAGAAATTATTTTCTTATATATTCAGCCCAGAATTTAGAAAGTAATAACCACCCTTAGTATCAAACCTCCACTTAAGGTTGAAGGAGAAATGAAGAAGCATGGAAGTAACAACATGGGATTATCAGAAAACTTGACTAATGCTGCTGGCAATGGTGATGATGGACTCATTCCACAAAGAAAGAGTGAAAAACCCGAAAATCAGCAATTTCCTAGGACAGAGAATGAGAAGTATCAAAGGTAAGCCTATGGCAACATTTAACAGGAGATACTTATGTGCTATAAAACTAATCTTAATTTGGGCTAATATTCATGTTGAATAAATTTCATACTTTTACTGGGATATTCAGTCTTGCCTGGTAATCAGAAAAACGCAAATCAGCGAACAATGTTACCACTTTTTCCAATCATTGATAATTTGTTTGAAAAATAATAACCAGTATTGGCAAATGTGAGGGAAAAGGCATTTTCTTTTCTTTCCTTGTGAACATTTAATTTTTTTGCCATGTCATTTCATACCTCATCTGACTTCAGGGTTGTATGTGCAGTTTTGTTAGATAGGTAAACTGTATCATGGAGATTTGGGGTACAGATGACTTCATCAACCAGATAATAGGCATAATACCCGATAGGTAGTTTTTTGGACCTCTCCCTCCTCCCTCCCTCTGCCCTCAAGTAGGCCCCAGTGTTTATTGTTGTACACTTTATGTCCATGTGTTTTCATTGTTTAGCCACCACTAATGAGTGAGAATATGCAGTATTCGAATTTCTGTTCTGTGTTAGTTTCCTTAAAATAATGGCCTCCAGCTCCATCCATGTTGCTTCAAAGGATATGATCTCATTGAAAAAGACATTTTCATAGACTGTTGGTACATACATTTTGAACGTTAATTTAGTAGCATGTATCAAAATTTCAGATATGTCATTCCTTTAACCTAACAACTTCACTTCTAGGGCTAGACCCTACAGGAGCATGACTTGTGTACACACACAAACATGTTAAGGACACTTACTACCTATGCTACATAACGCTCAAGGCTAATACACACATAAACACACACACATATATATATATAACATATTAAGGATATATATGTATGTTAAGGATATCTGTATAGATATGTTACATATATACTTATGTATAAGGGCATTTATTATAGCATTAATACATCAAAAATTTGGAGCTAGTCTAAATCCTTATCAATGGCAAATAGCTCAGTTTTCATACCCAGAAAATAATGGAGTATGCAACCATCTTTTAAAAAATGAGATTAGACCTAGAGTGTACTGATTATTTCACAATTAACATGTATTTAAAGCATTTAGTTTGATGACACATCTGAAGACAATTTTGTTAGAATTATTGTAATATCCACTGTGTTGCAAATGGAGGCTACATGCCATATAGACACTGAATGTTGTTAACAACAAGATTGCTGGTTATTAAATTTTGGCTTTTTGTTCTCAGTGCCTGAGTCCTGAAATATTGGACCCTGAATCTGAATATTCCCAAGGGATTACATATGCGGCTCTATATTCCATAGAAACATTTTAGTGTATTGGGTAAAACTTGTTAAAATACATCAAAGGATTTTTGATCTGCTAAAGCAGGAGTTGGCCAGCTTTTTCCTCAAAGAGCCAGTTAGTAAATATTTTAGGCTCTATGGACTATATTTATCTTTTTGAGGCAGGGTCTCACTCTGTTGGCCAGGCTGGAGTCCAGTGGCATGATCATGGCTCACTGCAGCCTCGACTTTCTGGGCTCCAGGGATCCTCCCACCTCAGCCTGTCTACTAGCTGGGACCACAAGTGTGCACCATCACACCTGGCTAATTGGCTTTATGGACTACAAAGTGAATAAGCGTGGCTGTGTTCCAAGAAACTGTACTTATAAAAACAGGAAGTGGGCTGGATTTGGCCAACAGTGCTGAATTGCTGACGCTTGTGCTAAAAGGAAGGTGTTGCTAATACAGTAAATCCTCTTTGTAAAAGTACACTGCATGTATACCATTATCCTTCCTTTGAAAAGAGAATATATTTCAGTATGCACCTCACCATATTTTTCAACAGTGACTTCATATGATTAAAAAAAAAATTTTTTTATAAAATAAGATTATTTTCTGGATTTGTCCCCTTTTATTCCTGTTAATAAAACAGTATTTTGGCCGGGCGCGGTGGCTCACGCTTGTAATCCCAGCACTTTGGGAGGCCGAGGCGGGCGGATCACGAGGTCAGGAGATCGAGACAACGGTGAGACCCCGTCTCTACTAAAAAAAATACAAAAAATTAGCCGGGCATGGTGGCGGGCGCCTGTAGTCCCAGCTACTCGGAGAGACTGAGGCAGGAGAATGGCGTGAACCCGGGAGGCGGAGCTTGCAGTGAGCCGAGATCGCGCCACTGCACTCCAGCCTGGGTGACAGAGCGAGACTCCGTCTCAAAAAAAAAAAAAAAAAAAAAAGAATGATGAACGCTTCTAATCAATGAAAAAATTGTTTTGAGTCATGCAGGCAAGGACTTGTGTTAGAGACTTATTTTGTACATGTGTCATACCACAGTAGTATTAAGTGCCTCAAACACATCTTTAAGCTGAAATTACACAGTTCTTAATCACGTGCACAACCAGCACTCCTAGAAGAAAGTTTACACATGTGTCATAATGGAATGTAATAGATGAGTTTTGAGTGTTGAGCGCTTCTTTTCAGTGACCATGTTGTTCTGAATCACTACACAGCTAGAAACTTGGAAACATCTTTTGTACACTTATCTTAAGAGTATTAGATAGACATAAAAGTGAACACTTCCATAAAATAAAAATATTCAGAATTGTGTATGACTAACACTCTTAGAGATAGATTTTATACATTTGTCATGAGTGTATTATGATATAAAAATGGTAAATATTCCCATTCACTGAAGCAACACTGTTCTCAATCATACATGCAACACTCCTAGTAAAGTCCTTTACATATGAATGTTACTAAGTATTTTACATGGAGTTAAGAGTGATTAACACATTCATTGAAATAACACTTTCAGAATCACATGTGCAACTATAACTCAAGAGAGTACTTTTCATGTATGTGATTTAACATATATAATAAATTTTAAGATTTGAGTGGTGAATACATTGAAATCAAAGTGTGCTGAATCACTTGTGCAACACACATTCTTAGAAATATAGCTTGTGGATATGCCTTAACAGAGCACATTTAAACAGAATTGATGAGCATTTCATTCCCTAAAATAACAGTGTCCTGAATCAGCCATGCAACTAGCAGTCTTAGAAACGTATTTTACACATGTGCCTAGCAGAGTATATTAGATGACATAAAAGTGGAGAGACCTTCCATTCACACAAAATAACATTGTCCTGAATAATATATAAAATAGAATTCTTAGAAACATCTCATGTCTTCACAGAGTGTGTTAAATACAGTTGAGTGATGAAAACATCTATCCATTGAATTAACATTGTTCTTAATCATTTACACAAGTAGTACTCTTACAAATAGCTTTTACACACGAATCTTTAATAGAGTGTGTTAGATGGAGTCAACAGAGTTGAATATGTTCATTCATTGGATTGATACTGTTCTGAATCATGCACACAATGAGTACTCTCAGAAATGCCTTTATACATGTGTCTGCCAGGATGTATTAGAACGAGATGAGCAGCAAACTAAACCATTCACTGAAATGACACTTTCATCTATCATGCATAAATTAGCAATCTTAGAAACATCTTTCATACATGTGTCTTTGTGGGGCATTTCAGATGGAGTTAAGAGTGGTGAACACTTTCATTCATTCAAAATTGTTCTGATTCATTGCATCCAATTAACAATTATAGAAACATCTTGTATACACGTGTTTTGGCAAGGTATAAAAAATGAAGTTAAGAGTGGTAATAACACTTCTCAAACACCACACAAATAGCTCCTTTACAAACATATTTTGTACATGTGTCTCACCACAGTGTATTAAATAGAGTTGAGCAGTGAACACTTTCATTGAAATAATACTGGAGCACACGTGAAGCTAGCACTCTTATAAAGATCTTCTTTATATGTGCTCTATGAAAGTGTATTACATGGGTGTAAAAGTGGTGAGCGCTTCCATTAACTGAAATACTGATTGGAGTAGCAAGCACAACTATCAGTTGTAGAAACATTTTTACACACGTCTTAAAGGAGTATACACTGGTGAAGTTAAGAATGAAGAACTTCCATTAACTGAAATAATACTTTTTTGAGTCACATACATGAACTCTTCAGTTTGTGTAATAACTTTTCTTTTTTTTTTGAGACGGAGTCTCGCTCTGTCACCCAGGCTGGAGTGCAGTGGCGCAATCTCGGCTCACTGCAAGCTCCGCCTCCCGGGTTCACGCCATTCTCCTGCCTCAGCCTCTCCGAGTAGCTGGGACTACAGGCGCCCGCCGCCGCGCCCGGCTAATTTTTTTTTTTGTATTTTTAGTAGAGACGGTGTTTCACCGTGGTCTCGATCTCCTGACCTCGTGATCCGCCCGCCTCGGCCTCCCAAAGTGCTGGGATTACAAGCGTGAGCCACCGCGCCCGGCCTCATACATGAACTCTTGGAAACGTCTTTTATACATGTGACCTAAGAGATTTTATAAATGGTGTTACGAGTGGTGAACTGCTCCATTCACTGAAATCACACTATTCTGAATCAACTGTGCAACTTGCATTCTGAGAATATCATTTATACTTAATGTTTGAACAAAGTATACAAATGGAGTTAAAAATGATGAAATAGTAAGAAAAAAAACCTGTCTGAATCATGGAAACAACCAGCACTCCTAGAAACACCTTTTATGTATGTGCATTAACAGAGTGTTGGCCATTGAAGGGCTAAACTCTGTTCACTGAAATAATGATGTTCTGAATCACATGTTCAACTTCCATCCTAAAAAACATCTTTCGTAGGTGTCTTCTCGGAGTGCATTAAGTGAAGTTAAGAGGGCTGAAAACTTTCGTTCACTGAAATAAGATTGTTTTGAATCACATGCACAACTACCACTCCTAGAAACTTTTTTCAGCCAGGCATGGTGGCTCACTCCTGTAATTCCAACACTTTGGGAGGCTGATATGGGAGGATCACGTGAGCCCAGGAGTTCGAGACCAGCTGGGCAATATAGTGAGACCCAGTCTCTATGAAAAATAAAAAAAAATAAAGAAACTTTTTTATACATGTTGATTAATTAAATGTAATAAATATTGAATTAAAAATATTGAACACTTCCACTTGCTAAAATACTGTTGTGAATTGAGCTTGCAAAAATCACTCTTACAAACATATTTCATACCTGGATCTTAACAGAGTGTATTAGAATTGTGGGTAAACACTCCATTTACTGAAATAACACTGTTCTGAAAGATACACTCCACTAGCAGTTTTTAGAAACATCTTTTATTATATGGTGTTGAGTGTTGAACACACCCAGTGACTGAAATAACACTGTTCTCAATCACCTGTGCAACTTACATTGTTAGAAATAGCTTCTATACATTGTTTTAAGAGCGTTTTAGATGAAGTTAAGAGTAGTGCACCCTTCCATTTACTAAAATAATAGTATTTTCAGTTATAGTTGCAACTGGTACTATTAGAACAGTTTTCACATGTGTCTTAACACAATGTGTTAGATGGAGTGATGAGTGGTGAACATTTCCATTCACTGTTGTGAATCACGTAAACAAATACCCGTCTGAGAAACAACTGTCATAGAAGTGTCTTAGACAAAGGCACCAAGAAGACACAATGGGGAAAGTTTAGTCTCTTTCATATCTAGTGTTGGGAAAACTGGATATCCACATACAAAAGGATGAAATCGGACCCTTATCTTACACCAAGAGCAAAAGTCAACTCAAAACAGATTAAAGACCTAAACATAAGACTTGAATCTGTAAAACACCTAGGAGAAAACATAGGAAAGAAGCTGATACATATTGGCCTTGGCAATGATTTTTCTGATATGACAGGCAATGAAAGCAAGAACAAACAAGTAGGACTACATCACACTGAAAAGCTTCTACAGAGCAAAGGAAACAATCGATAAAATGAAAAGGCAATCTACAGATGAGGGGAAAATATTTGTGAACCACATATCTGATAACAGGTTACTATCCAAAATATTTAAGAAAATAGCAAAAAGAAACAAATAAAAACCCAATTAAAAAATAGGCAGAGTACCTGAATAAACAAACATTTCCCAAAAGAAGACATAAAAAGTGGCCCACAGGTATATAAAAAGGTGTTCAACATCATTAATCATCAGGCAAATGCAAAGCCGATTATCAAAAAGTCAATAGATAACAAATTGGCAAGGATATAGAGAAACAAAAACCCTTTTGCACTGTTAATGAGAATGTAAATTGGTGTAGTCATTATGGAAAACAATACAAAGATTGCTGAAAAAAATTAAACTACCTTATGACCCAGCAATCCCTCTTCTGGGTATATACCCAGAGGAAATGAAATCAACACCTTGCCGGGCGCGGTGGCTCACGCTTGTAATCCCAGCACTTTGGGAGGCCGAGGCGGGCGGATCACGAGGTCAGGAGATCGAGACCACGGTGAAACCCCGTCTCTACTAAAAATACAAAAAAATTAGCCGGGCGTAGTGGCGGGCGCCTGTAGTCCCAGCTACTCGGAGAGGCTGAGGCAGGAGAATGGCGTGAACCCGGGAGGCGGAGCTTGCAGTGAGCCGAGATCGCGCCACTGCACTCCAGCCTGGGCGACAGAGCAAGACTCCGTCTCAAAAAAAAAAAAAAAAAAAAAGAAATCAACACCTTGTAGAGATATCTGCACTCCAATGTTCATTTCGGAATTATTCATAATAGCCCAGATATGTAAATAATCTAATTGCCAAGAAATAAATAGATGAAAAATTGCAGAGGTTGTGTGTATATCTATATACAAAATTGAATATTATTCAGCCTTAGAAAAGGAGATCCTGCCATTTTTGACAACACGGATAAACCTAAAGGACATTCTACTAAGTGAAATAAGCTAGGCACAGAAAGAAAAACACTACATAATCTCTCTTGTATGTGGAATCTAAAAAAAAAATAATAAAAGTTGAATACACAGAAGCAGAGTGTAGTACTGTGATTATCAGAGGCAGGAAAGGAGAAAGGGAAATGGGGAGATTAAGTTAAAAGGTATAAAGTAACAGTTATGTGGGATGAATAAATCTACAGATGTAAAATACAGCCTGAGGACTACAGTTAATAATATTGTTTACTGGAAATTTGTGAAGATGGTAGATTATATGTGCTCTTAACCACAAAAACGGTAACTACGTGAAATCATGGATATGTTAATAGACTTGACTGCAGTAATCATTTCACTGTGTATATCAAAACATATTGTCCACTTTAAATATATACAATAAAAATATGTTTCAAAAATAAAATATAAGTGCTATACAATAGAATGTATTAGATGGAGAGTGGTGCACACTTCCATTCACCAAAATAACCATTGAATCATGTATGCAACTAACACTGTTAGACGTATCTTTTATACATGTGTCATAACTGTTTACAAGATTAAGAACAGTGAACATCATTGTTCTGAATCACTGGACAACTTATATTCTTATAAATGAGGTAGATCAACAGGACTTGTTTTCTGAGCACTGGTAATGACCCTACTGATTAAAACAGGATGCAGTAAAAAAAAAAAAAAAAAGAGAAAACCGGTACCTGGTGACAAAAGTGACCACCCATTGCCCTCACCCCTCATTAGCATGGGCAACAACCCAGAACTTACTCTATATGGCTCTGGGTACTCCTCTGTCCCTTTTCTAAAAAAATTCTGAATAACCCGCCCCTTAGTTAGCATCTAATTAAGAGTGGGTATAAATATAGCTAGCCGGGGGGGCGCTGTGGCTGTGGCTGCTGCTCTGGGCTGCCCTGCCTATGAGAGGTCACTTTGCTGTACACTATTGCTCTAATACATTTGCTTTCTTTCATTGTTGGTGTGCTCTTGAATTCTTTCCTGAGCAAAGCCAAGGACCTTCCCAGGCTAAGCCCTAATTTTGGGGTGCACCTGCATCAGAAACCTCTTTTATACATATGTCAAGAGAATACATTGCATGGGCCGGGCGCCGTGGCTCATGCCTGTAATCCCAGCACTTTGGGAGGCTGAGGCCGGTGGATCACGAGGTCAGGAGATTGAGACCATCCTGGCTAACATGGCGAAACCACGTCTCTACTAAAAATACAAAAAATTAGCCAGGCGCGGTGGCGGGCGCCTGTGGTCCCAGCTACTCGGGAGGCTGAGGCAGGAGAATGGCGTGAACCCAGGAGGTGGAGCTTGCAGTGAGCCGAGATCACGCCACTGCACTCCAGCCTGGGCGACAGAGGGAGACTCTGTCTCAAAAAAAAAAAAAAGAATACATTGCATAGAGTGCTGAAAATTTCTATCACTAAAATAACACTGTTCTGAATCACCTGAACTACTTGCATTCTCTTAAACATCTTTTATATATCTGTTTATTAGAAGAATAAACTTTATGAGAGATGCCAAGCCAGAACCACCCACATAAGCTATTTCCTAATTCTTCATCCACAGAGTCTTGGAGGAAACTGAGGACGAGAGACGTTCTAATGCTTGCCAAGTGGATTCATCTAAGGAGAATCGAGTTTCTTACAGGAAGACAGAGGCAAGGAAATATTTACTAGCAAAGTGAAACAGACTCTCCTGTCCTGGCATAGAGAAAAGACTTTCCATTAGGAGTGGAGAGAAAATTCAATCTAGCTGTGAATCTCCTCTTTTCATGTTCATGGGAAATAAAATCTGTTTTGCCCTGGGACAGCCCTCCCCACACCCTGGAGTGAATTTCCAAAATTAGGGCAGGACATTTTCCTTATGATAGCTATTGAAAAATTACCCAGGAATGGGGTGCCTCTGCTCCCTCCCAGCCAAGAGTACAAAGATATTTTCTCAGACTGAAGGCCCCAGGGCCTATTGCTTAACATCTCATGTCAGTATTAGATGCTGCAGGAGACTGAGCTTAAGTCTAGCCCACTCCACTTTTCTTCCAAATTCCTCCAGTTGCTCTCCCCAAATTCATTTCCTGTCTCCCTCACCAGTGAGAGCTTAGATTCCTAAAGAAAAATGTGTGCAAGGCTGGGGGAACGGTATCTACCAGTTCTTGGAAACATGTTTTATTCTACGTAAACATAAAGGTCAACTATAACCCCCAGAGTAAAGGGACTCAGACTCAGAAAATAAACACTTTGTTCTCTTTCTAGTATGTTAACAGCTTTGGATTGTTGACTGCCCCCAAAGGTCACCGGAACTAAGTTTATTAAACTTAATGCTGTAAGAGAGAACTCCACCTTAACCTATTACGAGGAGCAGAAAGCCAGGAGAAGACATTTATTCATAGTGTTTTAGAGTCTGAGTTGTGTGATTTTTTGATGGGTATTTCAAGACTGAAATTTATTGGCACAGCCACGCCAGGGTCATGAAATTAGTCTTATAAATAAGCTGTTTGAGGTGATAGGTAAGCTGTTTTAGTCAATTTACAGTATTCTGAAAGCAGTGATTCCTAGAGCAAATAGCTAAGTTATTTTTACTTGTTTTCAGTATTGTTTAAGCCAGGAAAGTATGCCTAGTCTTAGAATTGTTTAACATAAAGACACAGAATTACGTTGGTTTCAATCCTCATGACATTGAGGGAAAAAAACCCAAATTAATATCTCAGAAAATTATCCTGCCACTGAAGTATTAGCAAAAGTCCTTCCCATTCCATCTAGCCTTTCCATAAATGAAACTGCTACCACTTTCAGCTTCAAATTTCTACAAATACATTTCTACAAAATGAACATGCTAAGGCCTTTTAGTCAATATACTAAAGTCAATAGAAACTGTTTCAATGATTCTCTAAAATACTATACTAAAGAGAAAAAACTATGTTTGAAGCAGAAGCCAGATAGATATTTAACTTCTTCCAGCTGTGGTTTCCTTAGTTAGTCAAAATAATAATACCATTATCGTGGGCATTAAAGACATAATGCATATGTATTCAGAATGATTTCGGGTGATTTTAAAGTAATGTATTTTTTACTTCAGAAATTACTAGTTCCAAATCATTCCCACAACTCACAGATATTAAGTGATATCAGAAAAAGAGTTTCTTCTATAATGAAACAAAAAATCCCTCATCCAATATGATGGCTCTCCAAGGAGGCTTGCTGCCCCATGGTAAAAGAAGTTATGACATGAAAGAGGAAAATGAATCCCATATTTTCTAGAATAAGGGGTTATAAAGAGCTCAGAATGAGAGCTAAGAGGTTAGGCACCAGGGTTCTCATTTATCCTCTTCCATTGTGGTTGTTAAAGATTCTAGAAACATCCTGATGAGAATGGGACAGTTCAAGAACTCCAGGGCTAATGGCTGGCTTTCTTGGGTGCACGAGTGACAAAGATTTCCTCCTTGACCAAACTTTAGTTAGGCTGCTCTAAGCCTTCTTGACTAAGCCTCTACTTTGGTCTGTCTTTAATAAGAATCCTGCTAATTCAGTTTAGTGAGAATTCTTCACCCTTGATATCTGATCAAGTTCTTCACTTCTCACCCTTGATGTCTAAATCCTTAGCCTGCCTTTAGCAAGAATCCCTCTGCCCTCTCCTCTTAGTAATTTTGCATCCACTGATGCCTTCATTGTGCTTGTTGGCTGTAACTTCCAACTCCTGTCTTTATTGTCTTCGGAGTTGAGCTCAATTTCTCTTCTTTATTGCTAAGTAATGACCCCTCTTACAATAGTTCTGAATAAATCTCCCTTACCGTTTTTAACAGTGTCCGAATAATTTTTCTTGAATATGAAGGGCACAAAAAGCTAAGAAAATTCTAGATGCAGCCATTTCTGCAATAGTGTGGAATAATGATGGACGAGCAGCAGTAGAAAGTGTTCAACCTCATGAGCCTAAAGAGAGTTTCCCATTCCTGTGGCTTGTGTGTGGTATACTGGGGCTCCAGAAGCTCTCCCTTGTCCTTTTAAGGACACAGGAAGAACCATACATACCCCATAGTAACCAGTCCGGGGCCACCATGGACCAATCACTCTATAGCAGAGATGGTAATGGTTCAGAAATCTTGGCTCAGATTTAAGAGACCAACATATCCCATCCCCCCTGAAATGAAAGGACAGGAATTGCTTTGTTTATGTGCATATGTTTTGTTCATGTCTGTATCTCCAACTTATTTTTTTGTTTTTAATACAATTTATTTAATTGTAGATTTATATAATTATATAATGGCCAGATTTAACAATTGGCTTGCACAATTCCTGAAATTTTAACAATCACTTCTTTGTTTTTTTTTTTTTTTTTTTGAGACGGAGTCTCGCTCTGTCGCCCAGGCTGGAGTGCAGTGGCCCGATCTCGGCTCACTGCAAGCTCCGCCTCCCGGGTTCACGCCATTCTCCTGCCTCAGCCTCTCCGAGTAGCTGGGACTACAGGCGCCCGCCACCACGCCCGGCTAATTTTTTTTGTATTTTTAGTAGAGACGGGGTTTCACCGTGGTCTCAATCTCCTGACCTCGTGATCCGCCCGCCTCGGCCTCCCAAAGTGCTGGGATTACAAGCGTGAGCCACCGCGCCCGGCAACAATCACTTCTTATGAACCTGAATAGACCAGCTCCAGCACAGCAATAGTAGTGATTTGAACCAGGGGATGTGAACTATACATGCCCTAAGAAGTAGGATATCGCCCCTATATTCTGAATAATTAATAGGGCTTGGTACTCTTTTGACATCTCAGACAGCACTGCAGTAAGTACCACGGTCTATAGCTCTGGTTGTATATAAAAATCTCAGCCAGTCCAGGTTACAAAGAATTGTTTAGCTAACATAATAGTATCTTTCATCATGAAGTATCTTTTTAACCTCAAGATTTAGTATTAGGCACATAAGTATTTAAGAAAATCTGAATCATGGAATTAATAATTTTTGTTAAAAAATATCTATATTTTGACCTAACATTGTAACTATACATCAGTACTTCATATATATTACTGTATTAGTACTATAATCCAAATTAAAAACTGAAATTTTAGTAGCTGATATAGATTTAGAATTTTAAGCTGAAATATTATGACATTTATATTTAATATTATAATATATATAAGAACTTAAATTTCTCATATCTATAAGCTTAATTTACTCAATTTATAAAAATGCTTATCTACTCGGGAATATTTGTTATATTAGACAATTGCAAAACAGTATTTTAAAAGGAAGTCAAATATATTATAAATCCAATATAAAATATTAGAGTTTAATTGTTTTAAACTAAGATCATATAGTAAAGTCCCCTTAAAATCTTTTATTGAAATACAAAAATAGAATATGAATTTTTAAAACTAAATTTAGAAGTACAAAGAAGGCCAGGCGGGGTGACTCATGCCTATAATTCCAGTACTTTGGGAGGCCGAGGTGGGAGAATTACTTGAGCCCAGGAGTTCATAACCAGCCTGTGCAACGTAACAAGACCCTGTCTCTAAAACATACCCCATCCCCCCTTGAATTGAAAGGGAAAGAATTTTAAAATTTAGCTTGGCATGGTGGTGCATACCTGTAGTCCCAGCTATTTGGGAGTCTGAGGTGGGAGGATCACTTGAGCCAGGGAGGTCAAGGCTGCAGTGAAACATGGTTGAGCCACTGCACTCAGCCTGGGTGACCAAGCAAGGCCCAGTCTCACAAAAAAAAAAAAAAAAATAAGTACAAAAAAACCTAGATATTTAAGTATACCGAATGTCAAGTTTTTAAAACCAAATGCACTTCTGAGCATACAAGTCAATCTCAGCCGGGCACGGTGGCTCATGCCTGTAATCCCAGCACTTTGGGAGGCCGAGGGGGGCGGATCATGAGGTCAGGCATTCAAGACCAGCCTGGCCAATATGGTGAAACCCCATCTCTACTAAAAATACAAAAATTAGCCAGGTGTGATGGCACGTGCCTGTAGTCCCAGCTACTCAGGAGGCTGAGGCAGAAGAATCCAGGAGGCAGAGGTCGCAGTGAGCCAAGATCGCACCCCTGCACTCCAGCCTGGGCGACAGAACAAGACTACATCTCAGAAAAAAAAATGTCAATCTCAAAAAACATCTCATTGGCAAACTGTTTTCCTGGGTATTTGTGTTTGGAAATGAATGTCAATGTAACATTCTGATACAAGCATGTAATTTTATTCCAGTAATATGCTTTTGAGGACACAATGTGAGTAGAAATGAAAGGCAAAGGTGGAATTCATAAAGTATAAGGCAAACCTTTAGAGCTGAGATTGGATACAGCAAGATAATAGACATCTGGATGAAGTACAGCAAGTTTTAGGGTTTTGAAACATTTTCAAGTAATTGTCATCACTTAGTCATTGGAAGCTTTCAGATAAAAATTAAAATTTCCAACATTTTATGAAAAATTTCATGATCAGACAATACTGAATTTGCATTTCTGTATATTGACAATCAGCTGGAGATGAGAAACGCTGGCCTCCAGAAAAGAGGCAGCCCTCTCTATGTACTTCACCTTGCTACTTCACTTAGTTGGTGTCTCAGACGCTTGAATGTGAACTCAGTTCATAGAGTCAGATGAAACTTTCAGGAGACATGTCTATTTTCAAATTCTGTTTACAAAAGCTGGTTTTATTACTTTTTTTTTTAGTTGTTTGCTTTTTATTTCAGGTATTAAGTCCTTTTTTAATTTCAACTTTTATTGTAGATTAAAGGGTACATGTGCAGGTTTGTTGCATGGGTAGATTATGTGACACTAAGGTTTGGGGTCCCAATGATCCCTTCTCCCAGGCCATAAGCACAGTACCCAACAGGTGGTTCTTCAGCACATGCTTCCCTCCCTCCTTCCCTCATCTAGTGATCCATAGTGTCTATTGTTACCACCTTTACAATCATGTGTCTTCAGTGTTTAGCTCCCACCTGTAAGTGAGAACATGTGTTATTTGGTTTTCTCTTCTTGTGTTAGGTCACTTAGGATAATGGCCGCCAGCTCCATCCATGTTGCTGCAAAGGGCACGATTCCATTCCTTTTTATGGCTGTGTAGTATTCCATGGTGTATATGTACCACATATCCTTTATCCAGTCCACTGTTGATAGACACTTAGGTTGTTTCTATGTCCTTGCTATTGTGAATAGTGCTGCAGTGAACATACAGGTGCATTTGTCTTGATGATAGAATGAGTTATTTTCCTTTGGGTATATACCCAGTAGTGGGATTGCAGCATTGAATGGTGGTTCTGTTTTAAGGTATTTGGGAAATCGCCAAACTGCTTTGCACAGTGGCTGAACTGGCTTGCATTTCCACCAAAAGTAGATAAGCATTCTCTTTTCTCTACAGCCTCACCGACAGCTGTTATTTTTTGACTTTTTAAATAATTGCCATTCTAACTGGTGAGAGATACTACCTCATCTTGGTTTTGATTTGCATGTCTCTGATAATTAGTAATGTTGAGCATGTTTTTATGTTTGTTTTGGCCATGTGTATGTCTCCTTTTGAAAAGTGTTCATGTCCTTTGCTCATTCCTTAATTGGTTTTTTTTTCTCGTTAAGTTCCTTGTAAATTCTAGATAATAGACCTTAGACGCATAGTTTGCAAGTATTTTCTCCCATTTTGTAGGCTGTCTGTTTACTCTGTTGGTAATTTCTTTTGCTGTGCAAAAGCTCTTTAGTTTAATTAGGTCCCAATTGTCAATTTTTGGTTTTGTCGTAATTGCTCTGGGGGACTTAGCATAAATTATTTGCCAAAGCCTATGTTTGGAAGGGTATTTCTTAGGTTTTCTTCTAGGATTTTTATAGTTTGTAATCTTAGATTTAAATCTTTAATCCATCTTGAGTTCATTTTTGCATATGGTGAGAGGTAGGGGCCCAGTTTTATTTTTCTGCATATGGCTAGGCAGATATTCCACAACCATTCTTTGAATAGAGACTCCTTTCCCTGCTGCTTATTTGTGTTGATTTTGTCAGATGGTTGTAGGTGTGCAGGTTGATTTCTGGGTTCTCCATTCTGTTCCACTGTCTGTTTTTGTACCAGTATCATGCTGTTTTGATTATAGTAGCTGTATACTGTAGTAGAGTTTGAAGTCAAGCAATATGATGCCTATGGCTTTTTTTTCTTTTTTCTTATAATTGCTTTGGCTATTAGGGCTCTGTTTTTGGTTCCAAATGAATTTTAGAATAGGTTTTTCTTATTCTGTGAAAAATGATGTTGGTATTTTAATAAGAATTGCATTGAACTTGTAAATTGCTTTGGGCAGTATGGCCATTTTAACTATATTGATCATTCTAATCCATGAGCATGGAACATTTTTCCATTTATTTATTTGTATAGTCTCTGATTTCTTTCAGCAGTGCTTTGTAGTTCTCCTTGTAGAGATCTTTCACTTCCTTGGTTAGATGAACTCATGGGTATTTCATATCCTTTGTGGCTATTGTAAATGGGATTGTGTTCTTGATTTGGTTCTCAGGTAGAATGTTATTGATGTATAAAAATGCTATTGATTTTTGTACATTGATTTTGTACCCTGAAACTTTACTGAATTTGTTTATCAGTTCCAGGAGCCTTTTGGCAGAGTCTTTAGGGTTTTCTTGGTGTAGAATAATATTGGCAAAGAGAGAGTTTGGACTCCTTCTTTTCCTATTCACATGCATTTTCTTTCTTTCTCTTGCCTGATTTATCTGGCCAGGACTTCCAATACTATGTTGAATAGGAGTGGTGAGAGTGGGAAGTCTCGTCTTGTTCCAGTTCTCAAAGGGAATGCTTCCAGCTTTTGCCCATTCAGTATGATGTTGGCTGTGGGTTTGTCATAGATGGCTCTTATAATTTTGAGGTATATTCCTTCAATATTATATGTTGAACTCTCAGCACAATATGTTGAGAGTTTTTATCATGAAGGGATGTTGGATTTTACCAAAGGCTTTTTTCTGCATCTATTGTGATGATCTTATGGTTTTTGTCTTTAGTTCTGCTTAGTGATGAATCACATTTGTTGATTTGCATATTTTGAACCAACCTTGTATCCTAGAAATAAAGTATGCTTGATCATTGTGGTTTAACTTTTTGATGTGCTGCTGGATTTTGTTTGCTAGTATTTTGTTGAGGATTTTTGCATCTATGTTTATCAAGGATATTGGCCTGAAGTTTTTCGTTTTCATTGTGTCTCTGCCAGATTTTTGTATCAGGATGATGCTGGCTTCTTAGAATGAGTTAAGGAGAAGCCCCTCCTCCTCGATTTTCTGGAAAAGTTTCAATAGAATTGGTATCAGTTCTTCTTTGTACATCTGGTAGAATTTGGATGTGTGGGGCTGGGTGCAGTGGCTGACGCCTGTGAGCACTTTGGGAGGCCGAGGCAGGTGGATCACTTGAGGTCAGGAGTTGAAGACCAGCCTGACCAACAGAGTGAAACCCCATCTCCACTGAAAATACAAAAATAATTAGCTGGGCGTAGGGGCACATGCCTGTAATCCCAGGTACTTGGGAGGCTGATGCAGGAGAATCACTTGAACCCAGGAGGCGGAAGTTGCAGTGAGTCAAGATCATGCCATTGCACTCCAGCCTGGGCGACAAGAGTGAAAATCCATCTCAAAACAAAAAAAAATTCAGATGTGAATCCACCTGGTCCAGAGCTCTTTTTGGTTGGTAGGATTTTTGTTGCTGATTCAATTTCCAAACTTGTTATTGGTCTGTTCAAGTTTTCACTTTCTTCCTGAAAGAATCTTGGGAGGTTGTGTGTTTCTAGGAACTTATCAGCTTCCTCTAGATTTCCTAATTTGTGTGCGTAAAGGTGTTCATAATAGTCTCTGAGAATCTTTTGTATTTCTGTGGGATCGGTAATAATGTTGTCTTTGTCATTTCTTATTGTGCTTATGTGGATTATCTCATTTTTTTCTTTGTTAATCTTGCTAACAACCATCAATCTTATTTATTCTTTTGAAGAACCAACTCTTGGTTTCATTTATCTTTTGTATGGACTTTTGGGTCAAAATTTCATTACATTCTTCTCTGATTTTAGTCGTTTGTTTTATTCTACCAGCTCTGGGTTGGCTTTTTCATTTTATCTAGTTCCTCCAGTTGCACCGTTAGGTCATTCATTTCAGATCTTTATAACCTCTTGTTAAAGGCATTTAGCCTATAATTTCTTAAAGACAGATTCTCACTCTGTCACCCATGCTGGAGTGCAGTAGAGTGATCTCAGCTCACTGCAGCCTCTGCCTCCCGGGTTCAAGCGATTCTCCTCCCATAGCCTCCTGAGTAGCTGGGACTACAGGCACGTGCCACCGCACCTGGCTAATTTTTTGTGTTTTTAGTAGAGACTGGGTTTCACCATGTTAGCCAGGACGGCATGTAGTCAATCTTAAAATAGTATGAGTGAAACATATGTATATTCTATGGTTGTTAGATGGAGTACTCTGTAGACATCTATTAGGTTCAATTGGTCACATGTCGAGTTTAAGCCCAGATTTTCTTTGTTAGTTTTCAGCCTTGATGATCTGTCTAACACTGTCAGTGGGGTGTTAAGGTCTCCCACTATTATTGTGTGACTGTCTAAATCTTTTTGTAATCAAGAAAAATTTGTTTTATGAATCTGGGTGCTCCTATATTGGGTACGTATATGTTTAGAATAGTCAGGTCTTCTTGTTGAATTAAAGCTTTTATCGTCATGTACTGTTCTTCTTTATCCTTCCTGATTGTTGTTGTGGGGAAAAGAAAGAGAGATCAGCCTGTTACTGTGTCTATATAGAAGGAAGTAGACATAAGAGACTCCATTTAGTTCTGTATTTGAGATGCTGTTAATCTGTGACCCTACCCCCAACCTTGTCCTTGCAAGAGACATGTGCTGTGGTGACTTAAGGTTAAAAGGATTTTGGGCGGTGCAGAATGTGCTTTGTTAAACAAGTGCCTAAAGGCTGCTTATGGTTAAAGGTCATCACCATTCTCTTAAATCTAGAGAAAAAGAAAAACATTTGTCTCCTGCCTGTCCCTGGGCGATGGAACATCTCCAGGTAAAACCCTTTGTGTGCTTTGTTTACTGAGTAAGGAGAAAACCGCCTTTAGGAATAAGGTGGGGCTTGCTGGAGCAATACTGCTAAAAGGTTTATGGAGATGTTCGCATATGCATCTCAAGGCACAGCATTTTCTTTTAAACTTATTGATGTTACAAGGATTTTTTGTTCATATGTCTTACTGCTGATTTCCTCCCTACAATGATCCTATTGTCCAGTCACTCCCTTATCTTTTTGATGGTAAAGATAATTATCAATAAATACTAGGGGAACTCAGAGGCCGGGGCCGGTGTGGGTCCTCTGTAAGCACAGCACCGGTCCCCTGGGCCCCGCTTTTCTTTCTCTACACTTTGTCTCTGTGTCTTATTCCTTTTCTCAAGTCTTTCGTCCCACCTAACGAGAAGCACCCACAGGTGTGGAGGGGCAGGCCACCCCTTCAGTTGTTGGTTTAAAATCTGTTTTATCCGCTATAAAAATAATGACTCCTGCTCTTTTTTGTTTTCTGTTTGCTTGGTAGATCTACTCTATCCTTTTACTTTGAACCTGTGAGTATCCTTACATGAGAGATGGGTGTCTTGAAGACAGCAGACTGTTGGGGCTTGTCTTTTTGTCCAACTTGACATGCTACCCCTTTTAAGTGGGGGATTTAGCCCATTTACATTCTGGGTTAGTATTGATATATGAGATTTGGAGCCTGTTGTTGGCTGTTTATTTTGTAGAATTAGTTGTGTGGTGGCTTTACATTCTCTGTAGGCTATGTCCTTGAGTGTGTTTTTGAAGGAGCATGTTTCAGTTCTTTGTTTTCATGTTTAGCACTCCTTTAAGTACTTGCTTATCTGAGAAGTATTTTATTTCTCCTTCACTTATGAAGCTTAGTTTTGTGGGACACAATATTCTTGCTTGGAAATTATTTTCTTTAAGAATGCTGAAAATAAACCTTGATTCTCCTCTGCCTTGTAAAGTTCTGTTGCAACGTCTACTGCTAGCCTGATGGGGTTCCCCTTATAGATGACCTGACCTTTCTCTCTAGCTGCCTTTAAGATTTTTTTCTTTTACTTTGACTTTGGTGAATCTGATGACTATGTGCCTTGGTGATGGTCATCTTGTGTAGTATCTGTAGGGTCGTCTATTTTTTGAATTTGTATGTTCCCCTCTCTAGCAAGTTTGGGAAATTTTTCATGGACTATGTCTTCAAATATATTCTCCAAGTTACTTCTCTTTTGGGAATGCCAGTGAAATGTAGGTTTGGTCTTTTTACACAATCCTATATTTCTCAAAAGATTTTATTCACTTTTTAATTCTTTTTTAAAAATTTTTGTGGGGCTGGGCATGGTGGCTCACTCCTGTAATCCCAGTACTTTGGGAGGCTGAGGTGGGTGGATCACCTGAGGTCAGGAGTTTGAGACCAGCCCGAACCAAGATGGTGAAACCTCATCTCTACTAAAATTACAATTAGCTGGGCATGGTGGCGGGTGCCTGTAATCCCAGCCACTCAGGAGGCTGAGGCAGGATAATTACTTGAATCTGGGAGGCGGAGGTTGCAGTGAGCCAAGATTGTGCCATTGCACTCCAGCCTGGGCAACAGAGCAAGACTTTGTCTCAAAAAAAAAAAAAAAATGCTGGGCGTGAGCCATCACGCCTGTAATCCCAGCACTTTGGGAGGCCAAGGCAGACGGATCACGACGTCAGGAGATCAAGACCATCCTAGCTAACATGGTGAAACTCCGTCTCTACTAAAAATACAAAAAATTAGCTGGGTGTGGTGGCGGGCACTTGTAGTCCCAGCTACTTGGGAGGCTGAGGCAGGAGAATGGTGGGAACCCGGGAGGCAGAGCTTGCAGTGAGCCAAAGATCGTGCCACTGCACTCCAGCCCATGCAACAGAGCAAGACTCCGTCTCAAAAAAAAAAAAAATTTGTCTGACTGAGTTGATTTGAAGAGCTAGACCTCAAGCTCTGAAATTCTTTCTTCAGTTTGATCTATTCTGCTACTGATGCTTCTAATTTTATTGTAGAATTCTTAAAGTGAATCTTTTAGTTTCAGAAGTTCAGTTTGGTTCTTTTTTTTTTTTTCTTCTTTTGAGACAAGAGTCTTGCTCTGTTGCCCAGGCTGGAGTGCAGTGATACAATCTTCGGCTCACTGCAACCTCCACCTCCCGGGTTCAAGTGATTCTCCTGCCTCAGCCTCCCGAGTAGCTGAGATTACAGACGTGTGTCACCACGCCCGGCTAATTTTTGTATTTTAGTAGAGACGGGATTTCATCATGTTGGCCAGGCTGGTCTCAAACTCCTGACCTCAAGTAATCCACTCGCCTCGGCCTCACAAAATGCTGGGATTACAGGCGTGAGCCACCACACCCGGCTGGTTCTTTCTTAAAATGGCTGTTTAATCTTTCAGCTCCTGGATTGTTTTACTGGGTTCCTTGGATTCAACTTTCTCTTTGATCCCATTGAGCTTCCTCGCCATCCAGATCTTGAATTTTATTTCCATCATTTCAGTCATCTCAATCTGGCTAAGAACCATTTCTGGGGCACTAGTGTGTTTGTTTGTAGGTAAGGGGGCACACTGGCTTTTTGAGTTGCCAGAGTTTTTGCATCGATTCTTTTTCATGTGTAAAGGTTAGTGTTCCTTTAACTGTGACGTAAGTTGAGTACAGTCAGTTGGCTTCATTTTAGGGTGTTTTCAGAGGGTCAGGAGTATATACAGAATGTTTATTTGTTGCTTAATCTTTGCCTTAGTTTTCACAGGTGCTGTGTACCGGCAAAATATTTTTGTGTTGTATTTTCCGCTGTGATCCAGTAGGTGGCACTTCAAAGTGTTAGCCAGCGGACAGGCAGATCGGCTTTTCTCAGCTGCACAGCTCTTTTGTGTTTTCCTCAAGTTAGCATAGTGCTCTGTAGGTGGTGGGGGAGAGACGACGCCCTCACCTTGTCCACTTCTGAGCCTTGGAAGAGCCCCCTCTGATCACTGACTCCATGCCTGTATTTTCTTTTTTCTTTTCTTTTTTCTTTTTTTTTTTATGACGGATTCTTGCTCTGTCACCCAGGCTGGAGTGCAGTGGCGCGATCTCGGCTCACTGCAAGCTCCGCCTCCTGGGTTCACACCATTCTCCTGCCTCAGCCTCCCGAGTAGCTTGGACTACAGGCGCCCACCACCGCGCCTGGCTAATTTTTTTTTGCATTTTTAGTAGAGACGGTTTCACCGTGGTCTCCATCTCCTGACCTCGTGATCCGCCCGCCTCGGCCTCCCATAGTGCTGGGATTACAGGCGTGAGCCACCGCGCCCGGCCGCCTGTATTTCTTTTATTAGGTGTTCTCATCCATGGGGCTTCCTCATGCAGGGGCCACAGTTGGCAAACAGGTCATATCCTTTCTGGAATGGCTGTACAGAGGGAGGCACAACCCACTCCTCCACTGACCTGGGAACTTGGGCATCTCACTTCTTTTAGTGATGCAAGAGTGAGGACTCCCCCACTGCTCGGGCACCACCCAAGCCAGCAAGAACTGCTTGGCTAGGAGATGCAGGGATGAGTGGAGTCACCTAATCTGCTGTCCAGCTGCTTCCCAGAGGAACATGGAGTTGCCCCCACCTGCAGAGTTCATATAAAAGCAGGACTGCTGGGCTGGAAGCTCTAGCAGGTGTGGGCTGCTGGCTGTGAGCAGTGGCAGTGGGTGGAGTCACTTGCCATGCCATTAAGGTGTTTCCTAGGGGAACAAGAGACTGTGCTTGTCAGCAAGTAGTACCACGGGGCTGGAAGCTCTAGCAAGTATGGCCTGCCTGGCTACAAGTGGCAGGGATTGGGTGAAGTTGCCTCTCCTGTTTGGGTGTTTCCTGGAGGAACAGGAGGCTGCACCTGTTGGTAAAGTGAAACCAGAAGCAGGACCATTGGGCCAGAGGCTGGTGCTGAGCTTTGTCTAATGATTTAGGGTGGAGCAAGCTTACTGCTCTCAGGTACCATGACTGCAGCCTCTGCTGGGGCTATGGCACTGGTGCTGGTCTGTTCCAGGGTCCAAGGCTTCCAGCAGTTCCCTAGGGACTTGAGAGTTGCCTCCAAAAAACTCTGGGTGGCTCTCTGCATTGGATTAGAGGTGCAGGGGATGGGTCAAAGGGATTCTCCTGTTCCAAGGCTTGCACAGGTCTCTGTGAAGACTGTGAATCCCCCAGGGGCTCTCAATCACTTACCCTTTCCCTATGTTTGGGAGCTTCTTCTAGCTCCATGCTGATCACAGATGGGCTGCCCAGCTTCACCCTTCTCTCCTCTCTGTGTCCCCTTGCTGCCTTGATGGATGCTGATGTGGTTTCTTAGGGGATCACATTGCAAGATCAGTGTTCACTAGCCATTTTGTTTCCTCTCCATGAGAGCAGTGCACATGATCTGCTTCTAGTTTGCCATTTTGACTTAACCCTGTACCCCCAATTATAAAATTGATCCTGGCACTTAGTCTGCTTTTAGCAAATGTTTACTGAATAAATGAGTTAACCAGTGTCATAGCTTCATGTGGCCACTTCTATTACTGCATAACAAATTACTTAAAATCATAGAGGCTGAAAATAACAATAAATATTTATTATCTCATCCAGCTCCTAAGGGTCAAAAATTTGACTTATATGTGGAATCTAAAAGAGTCAAATTTATAGAACTGGAAAGTAGAAGGGTAGTTACCAGGGGCTGGAGGGAGAAGAAAAGGGGGAGACATTGGTCAAGGGTACAGCATCTCAGTTACGCAAGGTGAATAAGTTCTGGAGACATAGTATACAACAATATGACTGTAGTTAACAATGGTATATTGTATACTTGAAATTTGCTAAGAGGATAGATCTTAAGTGTTCTCACCACACACACACACACACACATACACATAAGTAAATGGTACTTATGTGAAGTAATGAATATGTTAACCTAATTATCACGATTATTTCACAATGTATGTGTATGTCAAATCATCAAGTAGTATTCCTTAAATATATACAATTGTAATTGTCAATTATACCTCAATAAAGTTGGTGGCAAAAAGAACTTGGTAAAAAAAATGTTTTTGGCAAAAAGAACTCAGTGGCTTAACTGAGTGATTCTGGCTCAGGGTCTCTCTTGAGGATGTAATCAAGATGTCAGCCAGGGCTACAGTTATCTGAAGACTTGATTTGGACTGAAGAATCCAATTCTAAGGTCATACGACCTGTAAGTTAATGCCAGCTATTGGTAGGAGATATCAGTTCCTTGCTAGATAGATTGTTCCATGGGACTGTTTGAATGATTTCATGACATTGCATCTAGCTTCCCTTAGGGATATTGATCCAATAGAGAACAAGGCAGAAGTCAAAATTCTTCTTATGACCTAAACTTGCAAGTCAGACTCTGTCATTTCAACTAAACCATACTAATTAAACAGATCAACTCTTTTTTCTTGTGGGAAGGGACTATACAAATGTATTAATAACAGCTGATGAGAATCACTGGGGGCCATCTTGGAGACCGGCAGCCATACCCCTTTGTGGTTTCAAAACATGTCCACAGGTGCTTTGACTAGCCTCTCTTCCAAAGGTGGAGGTTAATTTTTGTTCTTTTGAGTGTGGGCTGAACTTAGTGACTAACTTCTAAACAATAGAGTATGGCAAAAGTGACAGTCTGTGACAAAATTATAAAGAGCATTACGGGTTCCTTTATACTCTCTTCTTTGATCTTTTGCACTGGAGAAAGCCAGATGACACATTGGGAGGACATTCAATCAACCTACGGAGAGGTCCATGTGGCAAGCAAAAAGGCCTATTGCCAACAGCCATTCTGAAACTGAGGCTTCCATCCAATGGCCATAAGTAAGCCATCTTTGATATAAATCTTCAACTCCAGCCAAGTCTTCAAGTAACTACAATTCTCACCAACAGATTGACTGCAACCTTATGAGACTCTTGGCAAGAATCACCCAGCTACACTCTCCTGAACTACTTATTCACAGAAGCTGTGAGATAATAAGGGTGTATTGTTTTAAGCCACTAAGCTTTAGTGCCATATTTAATACAGGCCTAGAAAAAATATTTCCCTCCACATAAATCCAGATACCATTCTGGAGAGGAACTTGGGGTATCATCTTGATACCATCTTGGGACAGGAATTTGCTTGGGTCATCACTATAGAGAATAATTTGCTTAAGGAGATAGGTGGAATTAATAAATCAGACTAAAATTACAGGATAAGTTTAAATGTAATCATTCACAACTTCATTAACCCCCAATGGGCATGAACTTATAAAGATGACCACTTATAAAGAAGACTGGATGAGAGAAACTCTTAGGATAACCAATCAGGACATGAAGATAAAGCCTAGAGGTTTTCCCCCATCCAATCAGAACACAAAGTCCAGGCCCTCATTGCCGAAACCTCTATATATAAAATGCATACTGAGGGTGCATTCTGCCATTCCAGCCTCTTCTGCGACTGCTCCCGCTGCTGCTCCATGCCCGACTTAGAGGAGGAGGTGGAGGAGGAGGTGGAGGCTGCAACTTGCAGCACCCGGCCAGGCTCCCTGCAGTTGGTGGTGGCCACCAAGACTGCAGCGTGGTCAACGAGACTGCAGCGTGTTCGGAGTGGTAGGAGGCGGCGATGAGCGAGAGCTTCTCCATGCCCCGCTACAGAAGTCAGAAAGGGGAGGCACTTGTCGCAGGCTAGAGGCTAGAGCCTGCAGCCCAGTGGCTCACCTCACTGCAGTTGGTGGTGGTGACAGAGACTGCAGAATGACCAGAGCAGTAGGACAGGGGCCTCAGCCTCCTGGGCTCCCCAGCTCCTCCTGCCTCAGCTAGAGCCACTGGGACCCCAGGAGCAGCCACCACGATGGCCTCTGCACCCATTTCCTGCACAGTACCCTAGCCGGGAGAGGTGCTGGGAGAAGGCAGCCGGGCCTCCTGGTCCCAGGTAGCACAGCAGGGTCCTCCGGGGCCTCGCCACGGGCAACCTCCCACGCTCTTGGGCAATGAGCAAGAGCCACGGGCCCAGTCATGCTCTGAGGACAAAAGAGGGACCCTGAGCACGGCCGCTGTCCCTCGTCAGGTCATGTGAGAATTGTTCCAAATCCCTCTTTGGAGAAGGAGGAATGGTCTCTACACACGTGCAGTTGGGGAGGACACCCCAGGGCCGGGAAATGCAAGCAAGGGGCTACCAGGATGAGGCCAGGTGTCCCGTGAGGCACCCCTGCGCCATCCCAGGGCTGGGTGCAGATCCCTCCCAGGGAACTCGGGCCCAGCTCTCGGGCGCCACTTGGTGGCCACTTGCTTTTCCTGGTTGTGTCACCCAAGCTGGCCTCCAACTCACACTTCTGGAGATCCTCTTGCCTTGGTCTCCTGAAGCAGGAAGCGGGAGGATTCCAGGCTTCAGCCACTGTGCCTGGGCTGGACCTATGTATTCTAAGTTGTGAATGAGCTTAGGACTCGGGGAGAGTTTCCTCATCCGGTATCTTCCTGTGTCCTAAATGACCCCTGAGTCATGACTATTCTTAGCTGACCCTGCAGATGGGGCAGGAAGGGAGAAAACATGAAGTCCTGGACAGCCAGGCTCCACTCTTCCCCTTCCTGTGCTACACATGCACACATACTCCACACACACACACGTGCACACGCTGCATGCACACACTGTACACACAGGCATAGAAGCAGAGTGTGAGTTCAGAACAGATGGAGCTGTGTCCGTTGTGAAAATGCTGAGGAGCATGGATGCTTGGGGAAGAACCCCTTGCCCACACCCCACCTGGTGGCCCAGGTTAACCCCTGGCCCAGCAGAAAAGCTGGCCAGCCCCTCCTCCAGTGTCCATTCTGATTGGCCAGTACATGTAACCAGCCCTGGTGAGAACATGCGCACAAAAACCCAGGAGCAACATACCCGAGACACAGCACACTCATAAACCCATATGCTCATGCAACACACCACATCCAGGGACAGCACAGACACCAGGCATCTCCCTGTCAGTGCCACCTGTCACCACCCAGCCTCTACCCACATTTCCCAGGGACTACCTCCCAAGGTCCCAGGGTCTTCTACCTCACTTACCTGCTTTGCATGTGGTCCAAGTAGTCCATTCTCCCCACTGGGACCAGAGGATCCACAGAACGAGAGGAATTGGGGTGGGTGAGTGTTGGCCTCCAGCCAAGGGACCCCTCAGGAGTAGGGCACAGAAGAGAGGGGTAAGGGGCTGAAGGCTGGAGCTCAGTGGGGGGGTGGCAGGGACATTGGTCACTCACAGGCTGTCCTGGCTCACCATCCTTGCCATAGTCACCCTTAACACTGTCCTGGTCCTGCAGGGATGAAGCAAGGCCAGACCCGGCTGGCATCACCCCTAAAACTGCTAAACCTTGCATTCCCCTGCTTGCCCTGCCATATCTCCAGCTTCCCAACATCTAAGCCCATCAATTGCACAGAGGCACCCCACAGAAGCCCCAGCCTCTTCATCCCTTCCCCTTTGTGGGTAAGACTCACATGAGCCACCTTCTCCCGGGGGGCCAGGGTCTCCAGGAAAACTAAGACCCTAATCCAGAGGGAGAACAAGAGTCAGGGTCACAGCCCCATGAGCCCACCCAACACAGACTCCCACAGGCATATGAGACCCTCTTCCTCCCTACAGGCTTGTCTGTCGGCACCTCCCTAGGAAGAAGGTCTCTGCACCCCTATCCCCACCTCGAGCACTCCATGCTGTCAGTATTAGCCACAGGGTATCTCTCACTTTCTCTCTGGACTCCAGGTCCCATGCATCCTCCCAGGACACCCCATTCCCACAGCCTCCCTCCCAGGCATCCCCCCATTCCCAGGCTCCCCACACTGCAAGATCCTCACTCATAGACACCCACATTCCCAGAAACTTGGCTGCTCTGACTCTCCTTTCCCCCCACACTCCCCATGTGTACCCTGCAGAACAAGTGGAGGGCACAGAGGGTCTTGAAGAACAGGGATGCAGCCCCTGCTTCCAAGACAACTTTAGCCACTCCCTACTGCCCTCGGGGACAATGGGATACACATAGAAAGTCTAGCCTATAAGGGGAGTCCTCTGGTCCCCTTCCGTTCAAGGACAGGGTGGAAAGCCTCGCTCAGAGGATGGCTGGGAGCAGAGACTCCTGGCCGCAGAGGAGCTCCAACTCAAGGAAGTCACAGGAAAAGAGGGGGGTGCAGCTGAGGGGGGCGAAGGGAATTCTGAAGCAGGGCCCTGGAGCTGTCACTCACCTGACACCCAGCTCACCCTGGATTCCTGGAGATCCTGACTCTCCTGGCTCCAGCAGCAAAGAGATTGGGGTCAAAAACCTCATTGCCCCTCACAAAAATCCTGGTATTTCTCACATTCTATTCTTTTTTTTTTTTTTTTTTGAGACGGAGTCTCGCTCTGTCGCCCAGGCTGGAGTGCAGTGGTGCGCTCTCGGCTCACTGCAAGCTCCGCCTCCCGGGTTCACGCCATTCTCCTGCCTCAGCCTCCCGAGTAGCTGGGACTACAGGCGCCCGCCACTACGCCCGGCTAATTTTTTTGTATTTTTAGTAGAGACGGGGTTTCACCATGGTCTCGATCTCCTGACCTCGTGATCCACCCGCCTCGGCCTCCCAAAGTGCTGGGATTACAAGCGTGAGCCACCGCGCCCGGCCTCTCACATTCTATTCTCTTTTGTCTCCTCAACAAAAAATTGGCAGAAATCCAACTGTCATTCCTCATCCACAACACTGGTCCCTTCATCCCTTTCCCAGTTACCTTCTCTCCAGGGGGACCCAGGTCCCCAACACCTCCCAGGGGACCTTGTGGACCCTGAAAGAGGAAGAGAAATAGGTGACATTGCTTTGGGAGGTGGGGTTATTGCAGGGGCAGAGGCCCAGATGAGCACCACAAGGTTATGGCAGTGGGACAGTGGGGGCTTCCCAGGGGAAGGGGCTTCCCAGGGGCGAAGAGTTTATGATCTGAGGAAAGGGAGGCAGAGGATCAGACGCATTGCTCTGAAGGGGCAGGGGCTGGGATGACTCACATCAGTGCCACTGGGTCCAAGTAGTCCCTGGCGGGGAACAGATACACCAGAGGTAGGGAAGGGAAGTGAAATGGCACGATGAAGGAGTGTGGAGGGAGGAAGAGCAGTCAGGCCAGGGAGGCAGCAGTGGGGGGGGGGGGGGGGGGGGCTGGCCAGGCAGGGGTGACCATTTGGGGTCTGGGGTCACTAGGGGTCACATTCACCATAGGACCCACATCTCCTGTTTTTCCCCTCTCCCCAGAGGGGCCTGGCACACGCTATGCAGGTGCAGAAAGCATGGGCCCAGGTGACCACCCACCCAAAGCACAGCCCTAGACTGATGGGTCCCACAGCCCCTCCACTCAGACCCCACACGGCCCCCAGGCTTCTGCCCCCACTAACCCAGTCCTTAAAGCATGTTGCTGGCAGGGTCTAGGACACACATCACCCCATCCTGACCCTGCCTCTCAGCCCCTGTCCCCAGCTGCATCTCACCTGTAGATTCATGAATCCTGTTGTACCTTTATTGCCTTTGCCTCCCCACACTCTGGCTCCAAAGTGTCCCTGGGGTCCCTGAGCTCTGGGCTCCCGATCTGCTCCCTGGGGAAGGAGGGAAGCAGGGACAAGGACACAGACACGGGTCATGGGTCAGGCATTCTCTATTCACAAACCCCATACAGAGCTGGGTACCAGGCCCAGAGACCCCACTCCCAAACCCAGCCTCAGGGGCAGAGGGGACCTGAAGGCAGAGGAGAGGCTGCCACGGCCTCGCGTGGGGGCCGAGGGTTCACTCACCACTGCTACAGGCTGTTCCATGGACCAGTGAGTCCAGGGAGGGACCAGGAGGGAATGAGGTTAAAGGCCAGGGCGTCAAGGTCACGGACACTTGTTCCTTTGGTGCCCTTCTTCCTGGGGTCCCCCACCTCACCCTGGAGGAGAAGGCACAGGAGATACTAGAAGGAGGAAATGATAGTGCTCAGAGGTCAAGCCCACCTCAGCCCTCTCATGTGGAGAGAAGATTGTTCGGGTTCTCTGGGGTTCTTCTCTTGGTCTCCATCTTCTCCAGCCACACCTGGAGGCCCAGCAGGACCAGGAAGTCACACAGGACTCTGCACCCTATCACGGCCAGGCAGACAAATGGGGCCCTTTTCACCCTGTGGGGCAGGAAGGAGGAGTCATGGCCTGGAGGTGACCCTCACCCTCAAACACCCACAGGAAACCTTTCATAGCCCATCACCCCTCAGCCCACAGACCCCTCCCCAAGAACCCCTCCCCAGGGTCCCCTTTCTCACTGGGACATCTGTCTCTCCTGCTGATCCAGGGGGTTCCTGAGGGCCTGGGCACCCTGGCGGGGGGCAATGGGTCCCTTGATCCTTCTGCACCTCGCTCCCTAGGGGGGAACGCTGAGAGTTGAGATGAGTCACATCTCCAGGAAGGGAGACCCAAGCCCACTCATACCAGGGCCCTCAGAGCACAATTCCCAGGAGAAGAGCCCCAAATCAGCTGCATTCTGACTGACTCTAGATTCCCTCTGCCCAGTCCCACAGCACCTGCCTAGATCTGGATGCCAACTCCACCCTGCCTCAACACCCCCTTTCCTGGTTCCCTCCTCCCACTCCCCAGGAACCCCAGGCTCCCTGCAGGGTAAGGGGGCCAGCTGGACCTCATTCCTCATCACGCTCTGAAGCAGAGATTTGGGGAAGGTGGAGCGTCACAGAAAAAGAGAAGGGTGAGGGCTGGCGAGAGGAGATAGGTTCAGAGAGATGGAAGTAGGGAGTGGCATGGAGCAGGGTCAAGGTCAGGGAGGGGGTCAGGTCACTTGGTCCTTGGTCCAGGCAGGGCTCTGGGAGTCACACTCACAGCAGTGCCTAGGAGGCCTCTCTCTCCTGGGAAGCCCCTCAGCCCAGGAACATCCTTCCCTTGAACCCCATGGTCACCCTAAAAGAAAAGGAGAGATGAGGAGCGACAGCCATCCATGCTGCCAAATTAAAAAGAGAGATTTCTGAGCCCCCTCAAGTCCCCAGCTACCTGTTCCAAACGTGCGAGCCAGGGCAGGGGTGTGTGACTGAGAGAAGAGAGCCAGACAGACTTAACTCCAGGGTCTGGGAGCCGTTCTCTTCTGGGAGCAGACCTAGCTGCGGTCCCACCACATATAGGGGGCCACGGGGGCTGCTCTCCCCTTGGAAACCCTAAGAGGAAAAGGGGGGAGTACAGTGGGTGCTGTGGGGTAGATGCCTGGGCTCCAGAAGAGGAACAAGGTCACATCAAGCCTCGGCCTGTGGGTGTGGACAGTTAGAGCAGGCTCTGTTCTGCCCACAGAATGTCTCTGTGGGCCTTCCAGACAGCTTTGGCATTTGAGGGGCCTCCTGAGAATTGGTGGCCAGGGGTATCCCTCACCACCTCTCCTCTCTGGCCTGGGTGTCCTGCAGCTTGTCATTCCCAGAGTGCCCTGGAAGGAGTCCAGATGTCAGGTGAACTCTGGGCTGGAGGGAGGCAAGGAAGGACTCAGAGAACAAGGGGTGGGTCAGAGCTCGGGTGACAACTCACCAGGGGCCCTTTGGGGTCAGGAAATCCATTGGGAACCTGAGTTCAGGGAGACCCTAGAGAAGAGGTAGACAGAGTCAGGAGAATGGGGCAGGTGCTGGGCAGGGGAACTCAGCTTCCTCCCTGGGGTGAGGAAGGAGCCAGCACACCCAGGCTCTTTCTTCCTAAGAGTGAATTTTCTCCAATTCTAGTGCTGGGATCCGACATCCCTGTGCCTGCAGCTCCATCAAGTCCTTCAAGGTCGCTGTGATCCAGTTGCTGCCCACCTGCCACCCTCAGCTCCATCTGCCCCAGCACCCACTCTTGCTTCACCAGGACCAGTTTCCCCACAGGTCTCCGGCCCTTTGCCCAAGCGGTGCAGCACCCAACTCCCCTGCATGCCCCTTCCTCCTGCTGCTCCAGGGCTCATCCTGCGCAGGCAGCTGTGGAGCAGGGGGTTGGGAGCAGTGATTCTGCAGCCCAACCGCTGTGGCTCAGCCCCTGCCCTGCCATTTGATGACCCTGTGATGACTTGGCCTGCTTGTGCCTCTGCAAAGCCTCACCTGCAAAATAGGACTGTCCACACCCACCTCACAGGATGGAGAGGAGGTGCTGCACAGTGCCTACACATGGCAAGTGCAGGAGAAGTCAGCTCTGGAGACCACAGGTCTCGGTGCTGTTGGTGTCTCCCTTCTAGGGGCTGCCGCTGCCAGTTTGGACGCATGTTCACTGTGCTTAGACCTGCAGCCACTCTGTGCCTGTCTCCATCCAACTCTTCATGACAGGGGCTTTTCCTTGACTTCTTCTATACCCGCCTCAATCCATCGGCAGCCAGGAGGTGCCATATACAGAGAGAGGAGCATAATGAATGCATAGCCATCTTTAATTGACTGGCTGACAGTAGCTGCAGGCACCCCCACACCCACCCTGACTTCATGTGCCCTCATCCCTAGAGTGCCCAGGCACAGATCCCTCTCCTATCACCTCCTCACCTGTGAGTCCAGGGGGCCCAGGGTCTCCAGTTGGTCCAGTGTGTCCCTTTGGCACCCTGGGAGCACTTTGATGCTGCTGCTCCCTGGGGAGCACAGAGGAAGAAGACACTCAAGCCACACCCTTTCTCTGGGGGATCACGGAGGCCATCACCACCCGATGTTCCCTGTGGAGGAAGCACAGTCAGGGAGGGAGAGGGTGGGAGAGGAGAGCGTTGGGGTCTGGGGATGACGTCTGAGCCCAGGGGAGAAGCAGTCACCAGAGAGGCTGGTGGGGCTGGTAGATCCCAGGAGCTATTGCGGGACAGGGAACGCCGAAGGGTATGAATAGTGTCATCATCCACGGCCAGCGTGTTGCAGACCATGGGGTTATAGTCCTGCAGGGATCAGGCCCCCAAGGATGCACAGCACTGGGGAGCCCAGGGCCTCCAGGGAATGAACTGGTGCTTGGGGGCTCCAGAGTGCATCATTAGGACACAGAGTAGGGGCCAGTGTGAGGTCTCCACTCATCCTGATATCCTTCACACATACGTCACCTTTGAATCCCAGACAGTCGTTCTCCCCTGAGAAAGATGGAGGTGAGAGGACCCCACAGATGAGAGAGGGCTGGGGGTTCTAATATAGGATTCTGAGAACATGGCTGGAAGGGTGGGCTCAGGAGCTAGAGGGTAGCATGGGGCAGGCAGGAGTGAGGTGCTGGGAGGCTGGGGGCAAGGTGCTCACCTTTGCACCCTCATGGCCCTTCAGACTCCGAATTCCATCTCTACCCTGGACATAGAGGTGAACAGAGATAGAGTGGTCAGGGGTTGGAGGTGGGTTAAAAAGACCGAACTCTTGAGGCCCCATCTTGTTCCCCTGAACACAGTCCTTTATCCCCAGCCAGGAGGTCGGATACCTTGACCCTCGAGGTCCTGGGTATCCTAGAGGACCCTAAGGTTCAAATGGACCCTGGAAGAAAGAGGCATTTATAAATGGGTCTTAGAGCACTCACTGTGGGGGCTCCGGGGTGGGAGAAATGGAAGTAAAAAACACTGGAGTTTGGGTAGGGCTACAGGGCAGCACAGGAGTGTAGAATATTGTCACAGCCACGTGAATGATGAGACAAGAAAATCCTAAGAACTTTCAGCTCCAGGGTCTGGGTGGAGACTTTCTCGGGGTTAAGGGCATGGCAGATTTTGATTGTCCTTTCCAGTGAGTTGAATGGAAGAGATGTAAAACCTGCCCAAATGATGAAGCAAAGTGAAGCATTAACAAATCTAGATGTTTGTTTTTTTCTGATTGAAAAACTATCAGTATTACAGTGAATTTATAGAGGACTTCATGAGTGTGGAAAGCTTTCCCAGCTTACTGCTCTCAAGGGAACTTTTCTATCTGTGTAAGAAGGATGGATGGGCTTTGGAGCTTCATTTCCTGCTAGTTGACAGGTTTGGGAAGGTTACTTCTTGCTCTGAATAGTAGTGACTAATGTGTGAAAAAGTCATAATAGTATCTATTTTCCTGAGTTGCTGAATGATTCTATCATATTCAAAGGGTTGTTATAGTATGTGATCTACTACTGAAAATTCCCTCCCTTGTCACTAGTATTTAATAAATTATGTTGTCTTAATAAAAAATAACATTAAAAGCATTAAGTAGAACTGTGATTTGTTTAAATTTAGTGGAAGAAAAAATTTAAGACTCTTGTTTTTTAATTGGCTTGGCTAGACTTGCAATGGAGTGTGAAAGCTACCACCACTGTTTCGATTATTCATATCTTAGAAGCATCATTAACTAAATCATTATCTCAAAACCTCCCCATGCCTCACTCAATCTTTATATTTCTTCATTCAACAATTCTTACACCAGATTTATCAGGAAAGAAAATATTTTTCTCTATCCTTTTAGATTCATTCTGTGGGGGGCTGTAGATTAAAATGACAAAAGACAAGTTAATGTAAGAATTCAGCTCTCAAATTGTTTAAAGTTTGAGGCTTATACAGTATACCTAACTTAGTGGAGGAAAGGGAGGGGGAAGAAATTTGTTCTAAGAGAGGAGCAAACAGGTTTCTTTCTTTCTTCTTTTTTTTTTTTTTTTTTTTTTTTGTGAGATGGAGTCTTTTGCTTTATCGCCCAGGCTGGAGTTGCAGTGGCGTGATCTCGGCCCACTGCAACCTTCAGCTCCTGGGTTCAAGCGATTCTCCTGCCTCAGCCTCCAAAGTACCTGGGATTACAGGCACGTGCCACCACGCCCGGCTAATTTTTGTATTTTTTAGTAGAGAAGGGGTTTCATCATGTTGGCCAGGCTGACCTTGAACTCCTGACCTCAAATGACCTGCCCACCTCGGTCTCCCAAATTGCTGGGATTATAGGCGTGAGCCACCGGACCTGGCTGCAAATAGATTTCTTAAGGGAAGAAGAATAAGTGGATTTTTAGGAGAACAAAAAGAAGATACAAAATTTCATAATAATATATGTTTATGCAAGTGCAGTGTTCTTTCCCTCTTCTTCATGGCCATGAAACTATACCAGAGAGGGGATTTATAACAGGTGTATTCTTGCTTTTCTTTCTGGGAGACCTGCCAAAAGAGAATTTATGGCAGCCTCATTTCTCAGCAGTTGCTGCTTTTAATCAGATAAGGGAAGCTCTGAGGCTTCTTTCTGCATCTCTTGAAATTGGAAATAATGCCTGGCTGGTTCCCTCCACTGTCCCATCCCCCCACCCCAGCCTCCACACACAGACACACACACACACACACACACACACACACACACACACACACATATTTAAAAAGTTATTTAAGATGATCCTCACAAATCCTGTCCAGACAGGCATTACTTATTAAAAAAAATTTTTAGGCCAGGCACAGTGGCTCACGCCTTTAATCCCAGCACTTTGGGAGGCTGAGGTGGGTGAATTGCCCGAGGTCAGGAGTTTGACACCAGCCTGGCCAACATGGTGAAACCCCGTCTCTACTACAAAGGAAAGATGAGATCAGTAGTTCCTCCACCTACTCAGAGACATCTGCACAACCATCTCTTTCTTTACTCTCTTTTTCTCTTCATGAGTTCACCTTATCTTATGTAATGTAGATTTATTGGGCACTAACTAACTTCTCACAGGAATGTAACCATACATTCACCTTACCACCTAGCTGCCTTTCTCCTGACACACCCTTCCCACTTTAAGGAAATGTATAACTATAGAACCTCCTGAATACCTTTTTGGAAAAGCAGCCACAGATGTGTCTATGGCTCATGCTTTTCCCAGATATGCCCTAAGGCTAGGGCTGAATAAACCTTGATGATTGAGACTTTTGCCTCAGTCACTCATTTTGATTGTCACCTATTACAAGTGATATTTAAAAAACTGAAGTCGAAGATGGCCAAATAGGAACAGCTCCAGTCTGCAGCTCCCAGAGTGAGTGATGCAGAAGATGGGTGATTTCTGCATTTCCAACTGAGGTACCAGGTTCATCTCACTGGGGCTTGTCAGACAGTGGGTGCAGCCCATGGAGCGGAACAGGGTGGGGCACTGCCTCACCCAGGAAGCGCAAGGGGTCGGGGATTCCCCTTTCCTAGCAAAGGGAAGCCATGACAGATGGTACCTGGAAAATCGGGTCACTCCCACCCTAATACTGTGCTTTTCCAAAGGCTTTAGCAAACGGCACACCAGAAGATTATGTCCTGCGCCTGGCTCAGAGGGTCCCACACCCACAGAGCCTCGCTCACTGCTAGCACAGCAGTCTGAGATCAAACTGCAAGGTGGCATTGAGGCTGCAGGAGGGGCGTCCGCCATTGCTGAGGCTTGAGTAGGTAAATAAAGCATCCAGGAAGCTCAAACGGGGTGGAGCACACCGCAGCTCAAGGAGGCCTGCCTGCCTGCCTCTGTAGACTCCACCTCTGGGGGCAGGGCATAGCTGAACAAAAGGCAGCAGAAACTTCTGCAGACTTAAACATCCCTGTCTGACAGCTTTGAAGAGAGTAGTGGTTCTCCCAGCATGGAGTTTGAGATCTGAGAATGGACAGACTGCCTCCTCATATGGGTCCCTGACCCCCGAGTAGCCTAACTGGGAGACACCTCCCAGTAGCGGCCAACTGACACCTCATACAGCCAGGTGTCCCTCAGAGACGAAGCTTCCAGAGGAAGGATCAGGCAGCAACATTTGCCGTTCTGCAATATTTACTGTTCTGCAGCCTCCGTTGGTGATGCCCAGGCAAACAGGGCCTGGAATGGAACTCTAGCAAACTCCAACAGACCTGCAGCTGAGGGTCCTGACTGTTAGAAGGAAAACTAACAAACAGAAAGGACATCCACACCAAAACCCCATCTGTACGTCACCATCACCAAAGACCAAAGGTAGATAAAACCACAAAGATGGGGAGAAACCAGAGCAGAAAAGCTGAAATTCTAAAAATCAGAGCGCCTCTCCTCCTCCAAAGGAACGCAGCTCCTTGCCAGCAACGGAACAAAGCTGGATGGAGAATGACTTAGACGAGTTGAGAGAAGAAGGCTTCAGGTGATCAGTAATAACAAACTTCTCCAAGCTAAAGGAGGATGTTCGAACCCATCGCAAAGAAGCTCAAAACCTTGAAAAAAGATTAGATGAATGGCTAATTAGAATAAACAGTGTAGAGAAGTCCTTAAATGACCTGACGGAGCTGAAAACCATGGCACGAGAACTATGTGACACATGCACAAGCTTCAGTAGCTGATTTGATCAAGTGGAAGAAAGGGTATCAGTGATTGAAGATCAAATGAATGAAATGAGAAGAGAAGTTTAGAGAAGAAAGAGTAAAAAGAAACGAATAAAGCCTCCAAGAAAAATGGGACTATGTGAAAAGACCAAATTTATGTCTGATTGGGTGTACCTGAAAGTGACGGGGAGAATGGAACCAAGTTGGAGAACACTCTGCAGGATATTATCCAGGAGAATTTCCCCAACCTAGCAAGGCAGGCCAACCTTCAAATTCAGGAAATACAGAGAACACCACAAAGATACTCCTCGAGAAGAGCAACTCCAAGACACATAATTGTCAGATTCACCAAAGTTGAAATGAAGGAAAAAATATTAAGGGCAGCCAGAGAGAAAGGTCGGGTTACCCACAAAGGGAAGCCCATCAGACTAACAGAGGATCTCTCTGCAGAAACCCTCTAAGCCAGAAGAGAGTGGGGGCCGATATTCAACATTCTTAAAGAAAAGAATTTTCAACCCAGAATTTCATATCCAGCCAAACTAAGTTTCATAAGTGAAGGAGAAATAAAATCCTTTACAGACAAACAAATGCTGAGAGATTTTGTCACTACGAGGCCTGCCTTACAAGAGCTCCTGAAGGAAGCACTAAACATAGAAAGGAACAACCAGTACCAGCCCCTGCAAAAACATGCCAAATTGTAAAGACCATCAATGCTAGGAAGAAACTGCATCAACTAATGAGCAAAATAACCAGCTAACATCATAATGACAGGATCTAATTCACACATAACAATATTAGCCTTAAATGTAAATGGGCTAAATGCTCCAATTAAAAGATGCAGACTGGCAAATTGGATGAAGAGTCAAGACCCATCCGTGTGCTATATTCAGGAGACCCATCTCACGTGCAGAGACATACATAGGCTCAAAATAAAGGGATGGAGGAAGATCTACCAAGCAAATGGAAAACAAAAAAAAGCAGGGGTTGCAATACTAGTCTCTGATGAAACAGACTTTAAACCAACAAAGTTCTAAAGAGACAAAGAAGGCCATTACATAATGGTAAAGGGATCAATTCAACAAGAAGAGCTAACTATCCTAAATATATATGCACCCAATACAGGAGCACCCAGATTCATAAAGCAAGTCCTTAGAGACCTACAAAGAGACTTAGACTCCCACACAATAATAATGGGAGACTTTAACACCCCACTGTCACCATTAGACAGATAACAAGACAGAAAGTTAACAAGGATATCCAGGAATTGAACTCAGCTCTGCACCAACCAGACCTAATAGACATCTACAGAACTCTCCACCCCAAATCAACAGAATATACATTCTTCTCAGCACCACATCACACTTATTCCAAAATTGACCACATAATTGGGAGTAAAGCACTCCTCAGCAAATGTAAAAGAACAGAAATTATAACAAACTGTCTCTCAGACCACAGTACAAACTAGAACTCAGGATTAAGAAACTCACTCAAAACCGCTCAGCTACATGGAAACTGAACAACCTGCTCCTGAATGACTACTGGGTACTGGGTACATAACGAAATGAACGCAGAAATAAGATGTTATTTGAAACCAATGAGAAAAAAGAAACAACATACCAGAATCTCTGGGACACATTTATTTTGTTTTTTTTTTTGTTTGTTTGTTTGTTTGTTTTTTTTTTTGGGAGATGGAGTCTGGCTCTGTCGCCCAGGCTGGAGTGCAGTGGCTCGATGTCTGCTCACTGCAAGCTCCGCCTCCCGGGTTCACGCCATTCTCCTGCCTCAGCCTCTCGAATAGCTGGGACTACAGGCGCCCGCCACCGCGCCCGGCTAATTTTTTTGTATTTTTAGTAGAGACAGGGTTTCACTGTGTTAGCCAGGATGGTCTCGATCTCCTGACCTCGTGATCCGCCCGCCTCGGCCTTCCAAAGTGCTGGGATTACAGGCATGAGCCACCGCGCCCGGCCTCTGGGACACATTTAAACAGTGTGTAGAAGGAAATTTATAGCACTAACTGCCCACAAAAGAAAGCAGGAAAGATCTAAAATTGACACCCTAACATCACAATTAAAAGAATAGAGAAGCAAGAGGAAACACATTCAAAAGCTAGCAGAAGGCAAGAAATAACTAAGATCAGAGCAGAACTGAAGGAGATAGAGACACAAAAAACCCTTCAAAAAATCAATGAATCCAACAGCTGGTTTTTTGAAAAGATCAACAAAATTGATAGACCACTAGCAAGACTAATAAAGAAGAAAAGAGAGAAGAATCAAATACATGCAATAAAAAATGATAAAGGTGATATCATCACTGATCCCACAGAAATACAAACTACCATCAGAGAATACTATAAACACCTCTATGCAAATAAACTAGAAAATCTAGAAGAAATGGATACATTCCTGGACACATACACCCTCCCAAGACTATACCCAAGAAGAAGTTGAATCCCTGAATAGACCAATAACGGATTCTGAAATTGAGGCAATAATTAATAGCCTACCAACCGAAAAAAGTCCAGGACGAGATGGATTCACAGCCAAATTCTACCAGAGGTATAAAGAGTTGCTGGTACCATTCCTTCTGAAACTATTCAAATCAACCGAAAAAGAGGGAATCCTCCCTAATTCATTTTATGAGGCCAGCATCATACTGATACCAAAGCCTGGCAGAGACACAACAGAAAAAGAGAATTTTAGACCAATATCCCTGATGAACATCGATGCAAAAATCCTCAATAAAATACTGGCAAACCGAATCCAGCAGCACATCAAAAAGCTTATCCACCACAGTCAATTTGGCTTCATCCCTGGGATGCAAGGCTGACTCAACATACACAAATCAAGAAACATAATCCATCATATAAACAGAACCAAGACAAAAACCACATGATTATCTCAATAGATGCAGAAAAGGCCTTTGACAAAATTCAACAGCCCTTAATGCTAAAAACTCTCAATAAACTAGGTATTGATGGGATGTATCTCAAAATAATAAGCTCTATTTATGACAAACCCACAGCCAATGTCATACTGAATGGGCAAAAACTGGAAGCATTCCCTTTGAAAACTGGCACAAGACAGGGATGCCCTCTCTCACCACTCCTATTCAACATAGTATTGGAAGTTCTGGCCAGGGCAATCAGGCAAGAGAAAGAAATAAAGGGTATTCAATTAGGAAAAGAAGAAGTCAAATTGTCCTTGTTTTCAGATGACATGACTGTATATTTAGAAAACCCCACTGTCTCAGCCCAAAATCTCCTTAAGCTGATAAGCAACTTCAGCAAAGTCTCAGGATAAAAAATCAATGTGCAAAAATCACAAGCATTGCTATACACCAATAACAGACAGAGAGACAAATCATGAGTGAACTCCAATTCACAATTGCTTCAGAGAATAAAATACCTAGGAATCCAATTTACAAGGGATGTGAAGGACCTCTTCAAGGAGAACTACAAACCACTGCTCAATGAAATAAAACAGGACACAAACAAATGGAAGAACATTCTATGCTCATGGATAGGAAGAATCAATATCGTGAAAATGGCCATACTACCCAAGGTAATTTATAGGTTCAATGCCATCCCCATCAAGCTACCAACGACTCTTTTCACAGAATTGGAAAAAACTACTTTAAAGTTCATATGGAACCAAAAAAGAGCCCACATTGCCAAGACAATCCTAAGCCAAAAGAACAAAGCTGGAGGCATCACGCTACCTGACTTCAAACTATACTACAAGGCTCCAGTAATCAAAACAGCTTGATACTAATACCAAAACAGAGATATAGACCAATGGAACAGAACAGAGCCCTCGGAAATAATACCACACATCTACAACTATCTGATCTTTGACAAACCTGACAAAAACAAGAAATGGGGAAAGGATTCGCATTTAATAAATGGTGCTGGGAAAACTGGCTAGCCATATGTAGAAAGCTGAAACTGGATCCCTTCCTTACACCTTATACAAAAATTAATTCAAGATGGATTAAAGACTTAAACGTAAGACCTAAAACCATAAAAACCCTAGAAGAAAACCTAAGCAATACCATTCAGGCCATAGGCATGGGCAAGGATTTCATGACTAAAACACCAAAAGCAATGACAACAAAAGCCAAAATTGACAAATGGGATCTAATTAAACTAAAGAGCTTCTGCACAGCCAAAGAAACTACCATCAGAGTGAACAGGCAACCTACAGAATGGGAGAGAATTTTTACAATCTACCCATCTGACAAAGGGCTAATATCCAGAATCTACAAAGGACTTAAACAAATTTACAAGAAAAAATCAAACAACCCCATCAAAAAGTGGGCAAAGGATATGAACAGACACTTCTCAAAAGAAGACATTTATGCAGCCAACAGACACAAGAAAATATGCTCATCATCACTGGCCATCAGAGAAATGCAAATCAGAACCACAATGAGATACCATCTCACACCAGTTAGAATGGCGATCATTAATGCCGGGCGCGGTGGCTCAAGCCTGTAATCCCAGCACTTTGGGAGGCCGAGGCGGGCGGATCACAAGGTCAGGAGATCGAGACCATCCTGGCTAACATGTTGAAACCACGTCTCTACTAAAAATACAAAAAATTAGCCAGGCGTGATGGCGGGCGCCTGTAGTCCCAGCTACTCGGAGAGGCTGAGGCAGGAGAATGGCGTGAACCCAGGAGGTGGAGCTTGCAGTGATCCGAGATCGTGCCACTGCACTCCAGCCTGGGCGACAGAGCAAGACTCCGTCTCAAAAAAAAAAAAAAAAAAAAAAAAAAAAA